>NC_045565.1:25979609-26070131 GCF_009819795.1 Aythya fuligula
GAGAATTATCTGTGTCTAAACTGTATAAAACCTCAGCAGAGTAATGACATTCCACTGCTTGTTGGTTTATTGTTGAAGACTATAAAAGACAAGCAAGCATAGACATAAAGCATATGATATTGATATTTGGCTTGTGGTAGTAACAGAGGAGATGAAAATGGAGGTCAGCTCAGAACATTGTTTCATGCTACCTTATTTATATCCTATCTGTTTGCAATATATAGCTTGGTGAAATTCAGCTAACCTCCATCTGCTTATCTTAAAAACAGAAGTTCCAAAAATATCAACGAGTATGAGATATACAAATCATCATTACTGTTATACATCTGGCAATCCTAAAAATGGAAACATTAAAAAAAGTGCACAGAAATCATTTACAGCTTAATAGAAGTAGGTGTAGGGGAAAAGTTCAAAAGTTCTTAATAAATGAGATCTAAAGGCTTTTTTTTTTTTTTTTTTTTTTTTTTCAGACTGAAGGGGTTCATAGGAAGTTTAAATAGGTGCCCCTTGATACATGTGTAAACAATCATAGAGGAAGGATTCACAGCTTCCCATAACATAGAAAGGACCTTCATAAACATGTGAGTTAAAACAGATACTGTAATATTGGTTAACATAATAGAGTAGTAAAACTGTTTAAAAATAAACAGTAGCAGACAACCAGGAGCAGTTAACATTTCACAAGTGATGGAAAAAATAAAAGTTTGTCTGCAAATCTCTGCAGATCACACAACAGCCTCCAGAGCTGTCACCCCTTCCATTCATCCTGGCATCACAGCCTTTTCAGTTTTTCATATTAATTTTTATATTCTCATTAAATATTTCTTCCTTAGTGTTATAGTCTCATATATAAATACAGACTTTTATTAGTATTTTCTGATTCCATTAAACATGGGATATTTTCTGCTCTTTAATCTTGTCAGACATAGACATTTAGAAGTCAAGTAAGTGGCAGAAAATGGTTGGAGCCAAATTTTGGCCATGGGTGTAGCAATGACTTCTGGAATAAAGAATGAGATTCCAAAGCATTAGTAGTGCACCTGGAAGAAAACATCTATATCCCTCTTTGCACCCCTCCACACCCTTTAGAGAGGCAAGCACAACAGTGAAATTATGTAAGGAGTAAATCCATCATTCCTCATGAACCACTCTGGAAACAATACTAATTCAGTTGAATGAGGCAGAAAAGTCCTGGGAGGTAACTGAGCTAAGGTAGCTGTATGAAAATTTGAGCATGAAATACAGTGGCATAAAGAACTGCAAAGAGTAATTACTGGAAGGGGAACTCAATTAGCTGGAACAAACAACTGATTGTGCAATTAAGGAAAACCCTGTAAATCATTACAAACCTCTTGTCATACATCTTTTCTCCACAGTTCTGCTGTAGTGGCCCTGCTCTATCAGCTAAAGAGTTAGGGCTAAGCTGCAATCATGTTTTCATTGCTGTATTATGAACCACTAATGATGATGGCTTGTATACTTTTCCTAATTACCTTGAACAATACACTTCTCTATCCCTCCATTTTACAAAGGTTTTGTTGTGTGAGAAAGTGCAGGAAATCATGCAGAATGATACTTCTGTCCATATGCTGCATTCAGGTTTACATGTTTGCATTTGTACCTTTCATACAAAAGACCAGTTAGAGGAAGAGAAGCACAAAGTTCCTTTTTTATCAGATCATCTAACTAGAACGTGGCAAATGGTTATATTTTGAGTTTCAAATCCACTCAGACATCATTGGGTGGAAAACCAGATATGCACATCATTGATTACAAGGTTTGTTTCTATTTAGAAGCGATAGGAAAGAACAAAAAAATCTCCTTTCAGTGTTATTCAAAAAGAAAATAATAGAGAAAAAAGAGATCAGTAGAACAAAGCAGAGTAGTGAGAATGTGTAAGAAGAAGAGAACATACAAACTAAGTTGGCAGGACTGTCTAGAGATAAGATTGCTTGAAACTTTACCTTTATGAGTTTGCTTGTAATTGTTTTGCTAACCCTTTGTGATGAAATTTTTGTGCTGGGCTGTTCCTCTGGCTGAGGATATTGTTTTTGTTTGTTTTTTTTTTAGTCTCTAAAATTTCAGCAAAACTGATTACGCTGTTTATGAGACTTAGGTAAGAGAGGGAAATAAAGTGTTTGTACTGCATTTTTTTCATAGCCTTTCAAAGTACCTGAAAAGAAGTGTTCATTTAAAATAAAATCCTGCCATTGTTTCTCTGTGCATTTCATTTCCCTCCCCCCCCCTCTTTTTTTTTTTTCCTTTCCATTGTTATACTTCATGAGAACTTGGTGGTGTTAGGTTTTTTTTTTTTTTTTTTTTTTTTTTTTTGTTTGTTTTTACTTCCAACCTTTATATACCAAGAGAGCTTTATTACAAAGGCAGCACCTATCTACTCAGGAACAGAACACCCTCGTTGAGGTTGGGCCATCACTGTGATCTGGAAAAAGAAATCCTTTTTCCCAACTTCCTTTCTGCCATATTGAGACGGCAGAAAGGAGCAACTTATTGAGCAACTAAAAGTGCAACCACTGATATGTCCTCAAGCACTGATTGGTACTAGTGAGAAATGCCATAGTGATTGTGCTGAAGAAATGCAATTTTTTTCACCCACTGAAAAGTAGAGACAGCTGCTTCTCACACTGCCCCTTGCTAAATCATTGTAAACCATGCTGGCAGAAATCTCTAAGGGATATTTGCTTTCAGTGGCACATTGGTCCTTGGCCTGGGTTTAGAGAACTTGCTAATGAGGCTGATGGCTAGTGACAATTCTGGCGACAGTGCTTATGGTAGAAACATCTGTCTGGGTTCTCTGAACTGGATGCAGACCCACCAAGTGGACTGCACAAATGGCTTTGTATTTCAGAGACTGCAGGATCATTTATCTTCATTAATCCACTGTTCCTAAAACTAATAATTAATGGCAACTAGTCTGGAAATGGCTGTGCAGGAAAGGAAGTACTGAAGGAATAAACAGTTTTTGTACAGAGAGCATTTTTCATCATTTCTATCCAGTATTCATTCTTAATGAAATGGTTGAACATGGTGAAGGCAGCGAGGAGCTGGTCGGTGGGCACCATGTGGCTGGCTCCCTTGATGGTGAGAAAGGTAATGTTGATGAATTCTTTCACAAAGCCCCCAGTCTGGTTCTCGCCTCCTTCGGTGTAGAGCCAGGGCCAGCAAGACACCTGCACCTTCTGGCACAGGGAGTCCACAAACCACTCATCCCCAAGGAAGTTGCAGACCATGTCGACATCCCCATTGCACACCAGGATCCAGTATTTCATGGCTCCGAGCAGCTTCAGGTACTGGTCATTCATCTGCATGTACAGGCACTTGTAGCTGCAGTTCACCTTGAAGCTGCACTCCTGCCACTCCAGGGCATCAGGGAACATGTGAAAACCCTTCCTCACCTCCAGGGAATTCAAATACATGGTAGGGACTGTGGAGTTGGTGCACGGCAGGTCCATCCAGACCTTCTTCCAGGCTACAGGCATCCAGAATAGGTTCTGTGTCCAAAAGAACCCCATTGGCATATGGATGAAGGAGTTTCCCATGTTGTGTGTGATGAGATAGTCACCCTCACACCTCATGCTTCCAGGGACACTGCCAGCACATGGGGCGTAGAGATTGTAGATGTTGAAGCCAGATTCCTCTACAATCTGAATCATCTCCTCCATCTTGAGTGTGCCATTAAGGTTGGGGTTGTCATGGAAGTTCCACTTCCCCTGGGAGAAGGTCTATAAGTCCTTCCACAGCTGGGCCCCCAGCAGGCCGTGGTAATAGGCAAAGTAAATTAGTGAGTTGTTGTTGATCTCCTAGGAGGAGAGGCTGTTTCCCACAGTGATTCAGGTTGAGTCTGGCGTGCTGCATCACCCACTTTGCCAGTGTGGGGATATAAACTCCCCCATAGCTCTCCCCTGTGAGGAAGAAGTCATTCTTGGAGTATTCAGGGAAGAGCTGAAGGACTCCTTCAGCAACAAGTAGTTGTTGTGAGCAACCTCTGTGTCATCCGTGGCATACTTCTTGTCCTTGGAGTACAAGAAGCCAAGGCCAGTGGGGGACTCCAAGTTGAGCGTGCTGGCAATCTTGTTCCAGGTGCAGCCATTGTACTTCAGGCCGACCACATCAGGCTGGACCAGGAAGGGGCGGGCCATGCTTTTTCAGGAAGCCCTCCATGGGGCTGCAGCCAGGGCCGCTGTTCAGCTATAGTACCAGGGGGTTGCTCTGGGGGTTGCTCTGTGCCTCCACAAACCAGCAGTGCAGGCACAGTGCCACCACTCTGCAGTGGCGCAAGGCTGGCAGGACGCTCATTTCATGGCTGGATGGTGTGGCCTGGCCCAGCGTCAACAGCACACCCACAGCAGCGTTCATTTTTGTTCATACAAGTTCATACTTGTTCATTTTTACTGGGAGCTCCCTGTGTCCACTACCACTAATTATGTTACAATACTTCATAGCCCTTTTGTACAAGTAACTTGTTTCCAAGCAAAGGAAAGCCTCTGAGCCTCTGGCATCTTTTTTTATAGTGGCACAAAAATGGCCTCTTCTCATGGGTGAGAAGTTTTAACCTGAAAGTAAGAAGATCCCCATATCAGCAAAACAGCAAGGTATTGGACAATCTCCCAGCTGGACTAGTGAAGAGAAAGACCTGCTCATTTAGAATAATTTTGACAGGTTTATAATGAGCTTGTACAAGGAGGCAACTTTAGGTCACAGAAGACTGGACTTGAGCCAAAAGCGTTCTTCTAGACCTCAGTCTTAAACGTGGTAAAGGCTGTTTTCGTGACATTTAGGGAGATGTGAATACTTTGTTTTTAAGATAAACAGCACCTAGAACTTACTGAGAAAAAGTATAAGTATGTAACAGCAGAAGAAGCACAAATAAAAATTGTAGAAGCAAAGAAAAGACATTTTCGGTCATTCAGAGGCCTCTGTTTTCTATGTTTCTGAGGGTAACATGTTGATCAATGATTTACAGGCCATCAGTGGTCTGCAAAATGCTAAATGGCTTGCAACTGTTCAATGAATCTGTGACACCTTCTTATAGCTAAAAATTAGCAGTATGTATTGCATAGCAGACTATGAGAAATGTAGAGGGTTGTCAAGGGTCTGTGGTCCCAATGGCTCATAACTCAATTAAACTACTTTCATGAATATGATCATTTTAATTTTATACTTAGGATGAACAATGGGATATGTAAAGGACACACAGGAACAAGTGGCAAAATTAAAATAAAATAAAATAAAATAAAATAAAATAAAATAAAATAAAATAAAATAAAATAAAATAAAATAAAATAAAATAAACAACAACAACAAACAGATTCTCCAGACTGCAGTTTTTGGTAATGTATGGGAAGGCATGGCAGACACAGCTGCCACATTTTTGGAGGATAGACTTGCCTAGGTATCCTCCATGGGCCATTCTGTTGATCACCATTTTTTAATTTTACTCTTTAGAAGCAGTTACAAGGAGTTTCAGGGTGGTGTGGACAGAGAAGGAAACAGATTTCTTTGCTGGATAAGTTCAGACATTCACTGTACATGCATGATGCTTGAACAGTAAGGTATGTGCATGGTGGTTCCCTGCCCCAGGAGGTGGTCACTCTGCAGTGCCAGAGCTATGTATGATCACCCTCAGCTGTGCTCATCTCAAGCTCCTGCCACTTGGGAACATTCCCCACTGCAGGGAGAGGGAAGCTGGATTATTGCCTCCTAAGGTGA
Organism: Aythya fuligula; assembly: GCF_009819795.1. Classification (NCBI taxonomy): domain Eukaryota; kingdom Metazoa; phylum Chordata; class Aves; order Anseriformes; family Anatidae; genus Aythya; species Aythya fuligula. The sequence goes on from NC_045565.1 coordinate 25,985,337, forward strand.
GCATAGTCACTAGTTTTGCAACACTACATGGATAAAGCTGATGGGCAGCTCTGGTATGATCATCCTCACATCTTCATGCACAGTAAGTGCAACTAGTGGGATTCACTTTGGTCATTTGATACCTGATATGTAGAAAACAGCAAAAGTATTCAAAACTGCCACCTCCCATATCAAAGAAATGGTGTCCAATTTTCAGCCATCTGAACCTCCATGATGTAAAGCCATTAGAAGACCTTAGGGCACAGATTAGTTTTATTATGTATGTGTTAACTACCAGTCATTGTGAAGATCCAATTAAAGCCCCCGGGCACAACCACAGCACTAATAATTGTTTTGCTTTACTGCAAGGTTGCATTTAATTTCCAGATGAAGATCTGGCACAGATCTGCTAAATTCAGTCTGTTACTGATTTGCTGGTGAGCACTAAACATCAGAATCTGGTCATTGGTCCTCTGCTTCTTAGGAGCAAAATGCTGAAATAGTAAGAAGCAGGAAACCTGCGTGAATGCTTTCTGTTCCAGGAGGCTATGAAACAGATGGCATGGTTATAGCATCATTTTCCTCTGCAATAAAGGTTTTGCTTTAATTCTGTAAGTACAGCTCATCTATCTCATACAAGGGGATCCTGGAGGCTTTGTCAGTTTTCTGTGTCTGTTTAGGGACAAGACAGAAAAGTTGTTTTCTTGCCATGGAAAATAAATGTGCTGCTGAACAGCAAAACAAGAAAGAAAAAAGAAAAAAAAAAAAAGAGACATATTATAACCAAGGAAACAATGATTTTTCATGCAGGAGAGGAAGCAAAGCATAAAACAGGTTGTATGGTGAAGCAGGGCAGGCAGAGCCCCATCTTGTGGCAGAAAGTCTGATTCATGTTCCTCTGGCTGTGTATGAGTCACCATGTCCCAGTGACAATGTTTTGGGACACTGCTCTGTGCAGCTGGCCTTTAAATATTTAAATGTACTGGATTACAAGAAAGATGCCTGCTCTTTGCCAAGCAGCTGCTTATAAACGGCTTTCTAAATTGCAAGTCTAGACTGCACTAGCATAATCCAGAAGAGAAGAGGAGGAATTGTGTAATTAACTTTTTCCCTTTATCACACACGAAAAAGAAACCCTTTGTGCTAGCAATGCAGGGGTAGTTCCAAGTTTAGAAAGGAACTAAAGTGACTCTGAGACTTTTGGTGTTTGTGCAATCCACGAGTATGCTGTAGTCTGGAGGAGGAATCCAGCTCTGTGCTGGCTGCTGGTAGCTTTCTTGCTGAGGAGAATTTCACCAGTTCTTCCTTGCATCCACTCTGGATGTCAAAGTAACCGTTTCTCCAGGTAATTTCATATTTCCAAACAGTCACCCTACTCAGCTGACTGCAGGTAGAGAGAAGACCATCAGTCAGTGAACAGGAATTGTTATTTCAGGATCTTCATGGTCCCAGAGCTGTAGAAAGCTCTTTTTTTTTTTTTTTTTTCTGTGCCCAGGGCACCTCTGTGAGGATTTTTCAATGTAAATACATCCCGAGCCATCTCCTCCTCATGTTGAGGAGGACAGGAGCACAGGAGCAGAGAACCTGTAACTAAGAGAGTATCTGTCATATCTGTGGAACTGTGAAAAAGAGATTAGAGATATTCACCTTTTTTTTTTTTTTTTTTCCTTTTTTTTTTTCCTAACAAAGATCCAGCTCTTTAAGAGGTTTTGGCACATTGCATCATTCAAACAGGAGATGAACCCTGAAATTAGAATTAGGTTCCTAAATCAAGTTCTGAAGTTTAGTGACTGGGGACTTCCCAAACATAAAGATGGATTTGTCTGAGTATAGCATATCTGTGAAAAAGTCTGCTTTGGGTGTCCAGAAAAGACTGGAAATCACTACAAAGGTCTCTCTTGAGCCTTCTATTGCTTTCTCATCTCAGTTAATGAGCATTTATACATGGAGAACACATCCTTTCATGTGATTTGGTTATTTTTGCATCTAACTATGAAGTAAAATGAATACAGAAAAGTTGCAGACTTTTTTCTGTGTACTCACAAGGTTACTTGAAAGTGGGCACTTTCATTATGAAATTGGACCCAAACTTATAGATTTTCTGAGTTCATCTGGGTGTCCTTTCTTGAGAAGAACTTCTGTGAAAACAGAGCAATGAAATATGTTGCCAATTTATATTTCTAGCTGATATGTGATTCTGTGGTGGCTCAATTCTGCTTTGCTATCAGAGCGGATAGCAAAAGGCTAATTTGAAAGCTTCACCTTCCATGAAGACCTTCACTCACTGTGACTATGGCCGTAGGTTGCTGCTTACAGCCTCTGCCATGTGGCTTCTTCATGTTCTTACATGTTCTCTTTAAGCTGGCATCACTGAGTTGAATGGCAATTTATTGGTGAATTGGTAAATGGGATTATGGACCTGCCATGGAAAAAAGTATAATACTCTTATATTAGGACTTCTATTCTTAATAAAATAGTCTCAAATACTTTATGCAGAAATGTTCTGTGATGAAGACAGTAACCATTGTACCCTATACACATCAGATGGGTATGTATCAACCCTATTACTATTTTTTTTTTCTTCTTAGATGTCTTTAAAGGATGTCAGGTTCAGCTATACTACATACGTTACAAGCAAGACTTGAGGTAAAGCATCTGGCCTAAGGAACTTCAGTGAGTGCAAGAGCAAATAAAAACAAGATGAAATTCATGAGCAGAACAAGGGAAAGAGTCCAGATATTTTAGCTAGTAGTGTTATGCTTCATACACTGGGCCACACTCACTTTGCTTTCCTCTGAACTATTCTTTTTCTGCCCTATTGATTTTTTTGTTTTCCCCCATCTGCAAAAGATGGTGGACCCATAAAAGAAATTACTAGAAAAAAAAAAAAAAAAAAAAAAAGTCAAAAGGAAAAGGCTGTAATTTATGATGGAACAAGTTGATAAAAATACTGTAAGGCATACACTGGAAGACCATGCAGCACTGCAGAATCTTTTGATTTACAGCATGATTGCTACAGTGGAGAGAGGTAGGGTTTGAGCATGCCAGAACTTTATTTACTACACAAAGTATGCTGGCACCTTTTCTTTGATTCTAGAGAAGTGTGAACTTCTGTCCTAGTAACTTCAGGGTACACAGATGTGGCTTCACTGCTGGAAAATACAAGCACATTGTCAACAGGGAGAGCAGACAATGGACGTTTCCTTGCTTGTGGAAGAATATGGCAATGTTTTTATTTTTGTTCAGTATTTTTCAGTTTTCTATTTCCTATTAACAGACTCTTAAAAAATGCTTCACAAAGGATTATTTTCAAAAGGTCAGAAAGTGGTATTAGTCAAGGTTCTTTTACTGAGCATCCTTTGAAGACTATTTTTCTACCGTAAACAAAAATTTTAGAGATCCCTAATTGGCAATTAAATAGCTCTTGTGGACATCACTATTTTATTTTATTTTTATTTTATTTTTAAAAGACATTTTGTACAAAAACATGATATGGGCAAAAAGTTGCAACTTGTTTTTGCTGATGCTTTGGATAAATTTGTTCTCAGTGTATTTCAAATATGTTATTTGCAAATCTCTTTACCCAGTACTCCATTCTGACTGCAGCTAAATAATATTCTTTACTGAATAAATTCATTATATTTCTCCCCAGCTATTCATCATATATGTTGAGTTCTGATATTCAGTTTTTGGTTTGTATTTTGTTCCGTTTTGCAATGAATTTACTTAAGAGTTTTAGTCAAGCAAAGGTCTTGCAATTTATGGGGACCAAGTCTTTCACTGGAGGAACATATTAGACCACTGTAAACTCTGATTGCCAAGGCAGAGCTGGGAATAATCTCCAATGGATGTCCATAACCAAATCTAAAAAATGATAGGTTTCACTTTTTATAATAAACTTCAGTCAAACAGAAAACTTAAGAAAGCAGAACTTCTCTGCCTCTCCAGGTCTCACTTTCTCCTGAGCCCCTTAGCCTTCTATGCACATCCTGTAATCTAGAGGTAATATTTTTTCTTATTTCTCAGTCCTTCCCCATGTCTTTTCAAAAATTATTTCTTGTCTTTTGTCTATGCCCCTCTGCTCCTGTCTGTCTTCATTCCTAACCATGTGACTAAACACTTTTAATTTATTCACCAGGGATCAGTTTAACATTGCTCCTTTCTGTAATTCACACTGTATCTTGCCTACTGTTGAATGTTGTTTAATTCTGTAAAGCTTTCCATGTAACAAGCTGCTATGCACTATGTCATCTTGTATTGGCATCTTGAATCTTTAATAAAGTTGTTCTCAAATAATGTTTCAATAAACGAAATGTACCTGCTGAGATGAGATTCTGCATATTAAGATGATGAGCAATGGCATTTAATGGGATAGAAGATACAGACAAAAGGAGGGATAGGGTATCTTGGAGAAAAAAGTAAGAACCCCTCCCAATATATTTCTGCATTCAGAGATTACAGTGTTTTTTTTTTGTTGTTGTTGTTTTGTTTTGTTGTTTTTTTTTTTGTTTTGTTTTTTTTTTTGTTGTTGTTGTTTTTTTTTTTTTTTTTTTTTTTTTTTCTTCTGAGATTTCTCCCACAGAATTGTCAAATTTAATTATTTAGAACACATATCCAATAATGCACTAAGACTAATTCCCTGGGAAACTGTCAAACATGTGAAAAGGAGTGGTGAGAAAAGCCCTGGAGGGATTTTGGTTAGCATGACTGCAATTCAGAAAAAAGATGTGTGCACCCATTCTAAGGGCTTGCATATAAGCATATACATGAAGACATGCACACGTTTATATATGCATATATACTGACTTGCGTATTAAACAGAAACAGAGTTCTTAGGAAGAAATGAAAAATGTGGATAACAACTGTCTATTTTTAGGCAGAAAATCAGAATATTTCATTTCTAACTCTATAATTGATACAGACAGCTGATGAGAAGATTACTATTGACTTATCTAAAATGAAAGAGGAAGGGTTTATTTTCCGTGACGATTCATTATGCTATAGAAAATCAGGTCCCTAGTTGTGCGCAAGTACCCAGATACAAATAAAAATCAATACGAAATAGTTATATTCACCTTCTTATGAATCTGAGCCTGAACACCTGATCCAAGACCCATTTGTTGGTCTCAACAGGACTGGGAACAGGACCTGTCCAGAAGATGCTCTGAACAGATTTGAGGTCAAGGTCTGCTGCTCACTGGAGGGAAGGTAATGTGCTAAAGCATTAGTGCACTCAGCTCCCTGGCAGCTTCCTGATGTCCCCCAGGACACTCAGAGCTTCAGAGCTGTGAATGAGCAGCTGAAACATTTGAGCAAGGGAATCAGGCAGAGTTAACCAGCTAGAGAAGGACAAAGTCCAAACTGGAAATAACTGAAAAGAAATAGGAATGTGGTTGCAGTACAGGTAACATAAATCAACCTAAGAGTAGCCACAGGATGGATAAAGGAAGAATTTGTAACTATGAGACCAAATTAGCAACTCTAGTCTGGATACTTCTACTGACCCTTGGTTCCTTGTTCATGGATTAGCACTGATTCGCCTCAGAAAGATGTGGGAGGGACACCACAGTAGAACTGTTCTGAAGGAGCTCTTGATATATCAAAAAAAAAAAAAAAAAAAAAAAAAAAACACAGTGAGGGGAGTTTCCTAAAAGTCAGTGAGGGACAAACACTCATCTGAATGACCTCAAGGAAACTAGAAGGATGGAGAAAGGAACCAAGGAATTTTCTAATTTCTATTCTGCTTTCAAAGGGCACAAAAAAAGTATTTGGTGAAGGGGGGCTTTCAAAGAGCAGAACCCAAAAAAAACGTCTATGAGCCTTTTCTCTGGCTTGCCCACTCCTCTAATACTGATGAGATTTTCATCCACACGGAGCTATCAAGATGGATGGAGAAAGGAAGGGCAAAGGTAGACATAAATTTAATGTCTAAGTGCACTCTGAGATTTTTAAGTCCACAAGACATTGTGAAGCCTATTCATTAACTGGCATGCTTAATTAGCCCCTGGCTCCCCCCCCCCCCTTTTTTTTTTCTTTTTAAACTTTGGATTGTCAGACACAGACCACATTATTTATTAATTATTATTATTTATTTTGGTCAATTACTTTTGGGGCTGCTTAGACATGCTTTGTGCATGTGTGTGCATGTGCACAAGATCACTTGATGTGTCTGGATGCCCTGCATGTTCTATGCCACACACTCACAGAGCCTGTCTTAAGGAAGAATAAAGCTTGGACAATCAACACAGATAGTAATAGCTTCTGCTAATGGTGGTGATTTGGGGAACAACCAGGAACTAAATCAGGCACATTTAATTTTTTGTCATTATAAAATATTGTGTCTGGTCACCTGCTTTACCCAGGAGTAACCTGAAAACTAGAACTGGGGAGAAGCGATTAATATTATGCTTCTCAGGTGTTGAATAAGTCTCTCCGGGGAACAACAATTTCTAATATTCAGAATAAAATTAGAGCTTGTGAGAGCTCTGCCACCCAGTATTAAAACACTTTCACTCCCTAAATATTCCTTGATTTTACCATTTCTGTGAGTAGCTGAGAATGGATGGTAATTCCCCTGAAAAGAAACCTTAATAGAATATTTAAAATTGCAATGCACCCTTTCTGCTCCAGTTTTGAACTTGAGAGTAGCTCAATATTGCAAGATCGCTTCTGGGATGATACATACGTGGCTCCTACTGAATCACTGCTGATCCTGTAATGCATCATCTGCTGTCATTCCAGATCTGCTCCCTCATGCTTACAGTAGTTCTATAGAACCGTAGGACCTACTGCCTCAACCTATTGCATCCTAATAGCACCACAGCTCAAAGAGCCAAATCTTGCTGTTACAGCCCCAAGATAAGGCCAGGTTTTCAACCTGGCCACATGTTTGACCACATGGTCTCAGACTAGTCAGAGAAACCTGCCAGCAGGTTTCAAAGGAAGAAAATACATTTCTTTTCTGTCTTGAGGCATGAACAGGGAGCTCCTGAGATATCACAGAAGGGGAAAAAAATATATGGTCCACCCTGATATGAAACAATTCCTGAAGGGGTTACTATGGACAGGGCTACTGTTGACCTGGGCAATATGATAGATTGCACCAAACTACCCATATCATCCCATGGAAGATGCACAGACATTTCCTCTTACGCATAATTTTCAAATCATTCATCTAAACATGGAATATACTGCAGGGCAAGGGCTGAGGTCTTGCTAATTTTCCTAAGCTGTTTTTGCTTAGCAAAACAAAAGCTGGCAAAATTTAAATATGTTGTTTGCTTGACATAAGCTAATTACTCTGAGGGTCTGATGATATATCGAAGCTATCCTCTTAGTTTGACAGACTGTAATGAATATCTGTTGGTTTACAAAAAGAAAATGAAGACATGATGTTTTTACTCAGAAAGTGTAGGCTGTTTTTTTTATAATTACAGAGACCTGTGGAGCCAGGTTGTAGTAGCCATAAGACCAAGTAACACAAGTGCTGAGGTAAGCATGACAAAAGTGCTCTGGGTAACCAGTAAGAGTTATATCCTAATGTGATAGCCTGCATGATTAAGAGATGTTTAGAAAGTGAATATGTAAAAGAGCCACAATAAAGTATGAAAGGCAAGTCTGAGGGGGTGGCTTTATGGCATTTTCCACAGGACAATATTTCTAGGTGTCACTGCACCCCGCATCTGGCAGGTCATGTTTAGATAAACAAGGCACAGAACTGCTTTGATGTTGGCAATATGCAGGAATTTTAACTCTGCTTCTTGACTTCTGCTTCAGCAAGTCTGTGACTTTCTCTAATAATCTTTGCATGACTGATCAGAAGCAAACATTACAGAGATAAGGGGTGGCAGCTGTGGTGCTTAATTTCAGCATTATCTGACATTTGTCACCCACATCTCCCATACCATGAGCTATTGATACACCAGAGGATTCTTCTCTGTCAATGACTGCGTGTTGCCAAAGCATGCTTGCATGGGGTTCAAATCTCCCTTTCAGTTCCACTGTTAGGAGCGAGACATTTAACTCTCTGTCTTAAGTGATACTGTCATTAAGAGAACAATTAACAGAAGCAATCCTGTCCTTTCCTGTGCAGTGAAAAGTGTTTTCACCCAGATAGCCTTTCTAAGGGGAGAGGCACAGAAGAGGGAAGAAGGACAGGATTCCCTATGGAGCTAAAAACGGGCTATAATAAAGCACCATGCCACCTGAGACCATCTGTGAAGTTAAGAAGGGAGTCCCAGACTGGAAGCTACTCTCAGTGAAAGGACAAGCCTGATCCCAAAACCAGCAAAGCACAGTGAGAAGGGGGAGAAATGTATAACTAGTGATGGCTTAGCCAGGCAGAGCTTGCACCTGCAAGAGATCGTTTATGATTTGGTTGCAGATTCTCTGGCAAAATAAGTGAATTTAAACACTTCTGAAATAGTTGTTCAGGTATCATGAGTTTCAAGGGAGTCTGAAGGCAGTGTAAAATGAGGTGTTGCAAGCTAAAAGCAGCTGTTGCTCTAATTTATACCTCAGGGCCTTTTTGCTGCTCAATGTATGTTGAAATGGAGTAGGCCTAAAGGGAAAGTAAATTCATCTTATTTGTGCCCTCAGTTTAGGCTGTTCTGCCAGAATGCAACAGATACACTGAACATATTTTCCTAGGAATTTCCTTCTGCTGATTCCCTCAAAATATCATTTTTTATTATTGCTTTAGCTATGGTGTATAGTTGACTTTTATTGCCTAGAGTATGTGAACGTGCAATGAGACTCATTTGGTCTCCCAACATCTATGTAGAACCAGTTAGTTTTCCAAAAGAGAAATGGATTCCTAAATTCCTCTGAAATGAAATATCTGTGGTTTTTGTTTGTTTGTTTGTTTGTTTGTTTTCTGATTCCCACCAAAATGGATGGGAACAAAATTATTTTATAAAGCTCTCTAATGACTTGTAAGAGCTGGGGATAGAGTAGGGAATTGACCTAGGCTTCAAGGACAGCCAGGAACATGTTAAAAAGTGGAAAACATTTTCATCATGTACTAGTGGCTTTATAAGTGCATGAGCCAAGCACATGTGCAACTGGCAAAATTAGACTGTGCTACTTCATTATAGAATCTTTGGTGCAATTAAACATTTACCCTTTATATCCCATCTTTCTTTGAGATTGTATATTGCATTCACATTCTGTGTTGACTATATTTTAACTTGTGATTCAAAGTAGTTCTGCTTATGAATCAGTTACTGCATTATGCTGGGATTATATCAAGGATGCTGGAATACTCCACTCACATTGCAAAATTCAAAGGCTTTATTAATATTTTGCAGTATTTTTGCATATGTCTTGTTACGCATATAACTAGATTCCTGTTTAGCATATGTATCAGTGACATGCAGTGTGAAGGATACAAATTTAGTTATAGAAATACAGCTGTATCCAGTACCTTCCAAAAATAGCTACCTATTCTTTACCTTCTTCAAAAGTAACAATTCTGAAAGCTGTCAATCTACATGACATTTTCTAAATCTAAGTTGAAAATTGCTAGTAAAGCTAGTCATAGGAAATGTGATAAAACTATAGACCATGGTAATATTTTTGATTCCACTGAAATTGAGGTACTTTGACTTAGTTTAATTTCCTTTTTAAAGAAGAAAGAATAAGATTCTCAGCATGTATATGTCTATTTAGAATTTGTGAAGTTAAACATCTTTTTTCATTTGGAAGTCACAACTTACCCACTATAATTTTTTTTTATTATTATTTATTTTTATTTTTTCTTTCCTATAGGGAAACATATAACATTTCAAATAGAAACAAAAGTCAAAGATTTGTATTTTTTTTGGAATGAAATGTATCTGAAGACCCCAAGTAATCCACCTTTGTTCTTCTAGACCATCAGATAGAACTCTTCCTGGAAAATTTAAAAATTTTTAGATGTTCTCCCCCCTGGAATGAAGCCAGTTCCAGTGACTACAGTTCCAGTCACAATAGTAGCTTTTAGCTCCCTGCTTTTTCTCTTGAATGACTATCTGGCTTTCAAACTTTTTATTTTTGGTAATATAATTTACCTTACTTCACAGATCTTGTTTCAGTAAGCACAGTTAGAATTTCATCCCTTTACTCTCAGGGTTTCTGTGACTTAAAGATCACAATAATACTGCAAGGCATTTCTTGGCCTGATCTAATCAGTTGAAAGTACTTTGCAGAGGCAGAGCCAGTGGACTCAATTGGCCATGAGATTTGACTTCTGTGGGTTAAACCTAATGATTTTGTCTAACTGCCTTCTGACCCCAGCCAGTGTTCCACATCGCACTGCATCCTGCCCATTCACAGCAAGAGGCAGTTTGAATTTTTGTATCTAGCTAATAGTTTTTTTAGAGTTCAGATCATATTCTGATCTGTGTGACTATTTAGAGAAGTTTGAAAGGAAGCAGCATTCTAGCTTTGGGGGACATGCTTCTTACCTCTGTGCTTTTGACTTTTCCTTTTGTTATTTCTTATTTTCCTGACAATAATACTATCAATATCAAGTTAAAGGGAATTCCCTGGCTGAAATTGTCTTTTCACAGACTTCTTATCTGTCTAAACAGTCATCTGCCCAGAGCTCAGATCCTGCCTTAAAGTTTTATAACAGTTGTTTTTATCAGATACTTTAGAGATTTTTTTGGAACATTCTTCCCCTTCTTCATTAAAGAAGACTGATTTTCATGAAAACTCCATAACACTGTTCATACCCCAGAGTCCCTTTGTAGCTGTACAGTTAGCCTGGGATCCACTGCTAAAACAAAAGGTGCTGAAGAGAATAAAGGACTCTTCAATACAGAGGCAGAGCAGCTGAGCTGCTTCACCTTGTGTTTAATGTCAAGTTGCACCCCCCGGTTTTCTCCCTGAGTCTGTACCTTTTCCACTAAAGACATCAGTGCTTATAGCATGGTGCTTATACCTTTCTCTTATGTGATTTTGGACTCTCAAGATCTTCACAGTCCTGGCTAAGTAATGCACACCTTTACCCCCATATATACTAATCAAATGGACTACATCTATTAGTCCATAACAATTTGTTTCTGGTAACAGCCCCTGACACAAAATCTCTTGGATGTGTATATAACCCTGTTTGCAATCCACTCCTTGCTACCTGTCCTTTATCACCTGCACATCAACCATGCTTTTCTTTTGTACTATCTCTCCTCCAGAGAGTAAGACTTCAGAAAAGAAACATGACTAAAACATCTCTCATTGAATTTTAGAGCAGTGTTTTAATATATCACACCCTGAGTATTTTGTTAAACCCTTCTAAACAGTTTGTGGAAGAAGCGACAAAAGAGAGTTCAAGCCTACTGCTCCCATCACTGTTTGGCTGCTAAAACAACAGCTTCTCCTCTCACTTCACTTTAGTTTTGTTAGTGATATTAGTCACCTCAAGAGGCAAGCACAAAGTGTGCTGGAGTGTTGCTGCCTGGCTCATAGTGTGTAAGCACTCTCTGCTCTATCCAACAAGAATATGACAGGAGTCACCTAAACATTTTACATTCATTTACTTTCAAGCACAGAGCAATTACTGAGAAGGTATTCACAATGAACACAAATAATTCATTTCCTTAAGCTTCTGCAAATAATTAAATAGAATTGTAATTTAACCAATTTGACTGTATCACACCGTTTTTTGCTGGCTTAAATTGACTCAGATCTTTTTGTTCAGTGAAACTATGCTAATTTATATTTTTTGGAGAATACGGTCCCATCTTTTTATTGTGCTAAGGTTATCTATATTGTTGAATGTCATCTACTGCAAAGATCATTTAGTGTGTATGGAAGTCAGCTCAGGGACAACTTGTCAGATCATATTATTCCTGTCTGTTGTGGTGAAATACAATCAGAAATGCAGAAATCATCTCTCTTTCAGGAAGGTGAAAGAGCAGTGCAGAAGAGAGGAGACATGCTAATACACCTAAAAGATGTCATTTTTCCTGAAAAGCATGTTTTGCAAGAATGTGATTTTAAGAGTGATACATCTTAATACATATTTAACATTTTTTTTTCCTCTGCCCTCAACATTTTAATGGAAAAAATAATAAAAATATTTTATAAAATATTTTATTAAAATCCAGTCCTATTAAAATTTCACTAATGTAGAAAGCATAGGTATTTTAAGCCCTATTCCTTATCCCACATCTTAGATTTCTGTGTTCTAACTATACACAATAATAATACATGATTACTGTAGCTAACCAGGTCAACGAAAAATTGGAATATTGCAGTCATATTCATAACTAATCTTTTCTAGTAGAGGCATTTTTGGTAAAAGAGGTTAACAGTTCAAGTTTGAATAAAACAAGGTAAAGATTTACAAATTAACTTAATGAACAATTTTGCAAGCTGACACAAATAGCAAAAATATCAATTACAGATACAATATACAAGGGATATATTGTACTTTTTCTCCTACATTTCCTGTCTCTGGGTAACATTTTCAAGACGGTATGAAGGTAAGTGGATTGAGGTCATCTGAAGAAAAGATACACTTAAATAGAAAAACCATCATATCAGGTATGTGAATCCTCCGTTTTTCATTTTCTCAACTCTATTAAATTGATTTCTGGCCTTGCTTGAGTCTTTCCTACCCAAGGGGGAGGGGTCTTGCAGTTTCAGGGACTCAACTTCCCATTCAATTTATAAATGAGGCTGACATTTTTAGCAGGAAAATCAACATGAATACATACAAATGGAGTAGTTCCTTCAGAAATAAGACAACAATGAGAAAATGTAACAGAGGAGTTATGTATAGTCCATCAAAAATTAGCGTGGGAAATAGTTTTTAAGGTTGAATGTTGCTTTGTGTCTCTCAGATGGACAGTTCCTTTGTCCTTTGTTATTTCTGCAATCAACACTGAATTACTATCAGAAACTGAGGCTGTTAGATAACCCTGACGCCAGGACCCAGCCCCGTAGATGATAGATAGAGACTACTTCAGTTGCTGTAAAAAATAGGCCCTTTCAATTTAGTACTTTTCTGTATGTGAGAAGTGTCTTTCTTTTTTCCTCCTCTGTGGCTAAAAAACATTTGTTCACAGACAGAAAGAACTTATCTTGGGAAGACCAATGTTTTCTGCTCTCATCTAGCCATCCTAACCACTCTGATGGAGCCTCTGCTTCTCTCAATGCTTAGATGGTTAATCGGCCTATGCACTAAAAAGCTAAAATAGCTGTTTATTTTCAAATAATCATACATAAACAACAATGTTCCTACAGCATCAGAGCCAAGGGAAAGTAAGTTTGAAGGGGCCAGCTGCCTATGCACTTATTCGTGAATCAAAAACTTGGATCTCTGGGGCTCAAAATATCAAGTACATGCTGATATTTCATTCACAATGACATGCTTTGGCCCACAAGGAAACATTTTTCTTTTCCAAAAACATCCCATATTCCTGATAAATCAAGGGCTAGACTTCTAAAAAGGGCAAATATCCCCCGCTTAAGTGACATTTCCTCTGGTGGGTCCTACTCAGGTCAGTTCTGGTCCCTCCTAAAGAAATCTTGATCTCTTCCCAGTAGTGCCAGGTATCAGAGTCTAAAATCACATCTTTAGCAGGATTGAATGGAAGCTGTGAAAAGCCTCCCAGCTACAAAGCAGCAGATTTGTTTTTTAAAGGGAGAAGCACAGAGAATCCCAAGGTTTGTTAGCAAGGACCTGATATTTTCCATCCTTCTGCCTGAGGGGAAGATGCAATCATCTGGCACATGTTTACAGGGCATGAAATAACAACTTGGCTGTGACATTTCAGGTCAGAAATGTTCCACTCTTGAGCTTTGAAGACATGGGGGGGAGAACTGTGCATGTATATGTATGTACTGGCTATTTTCTCCTGTTCTTAGGATTTGCTATAACTGTATCAGCACCTGCTGAATGAAAAACTGAATTCTTCCTGCCACTTGAATGACAAAGCTGCCAAAATGGTGATGAATATTTCTTTCAAGGCAGATAAAGTAATCTCTCAGTACTGGTCACCACCGAGTCTCCAGGAAACCTTCAAATGCAATTTTCCCTGTGTAGGTTTGTATTTATTTCTATTTTCAATGAATTGCATCAGTGTGAAACTGTCCAAAGAGGACACATAAGGAAAGAAAGAAAGAGAAAGACTTAACTGGTGTGTTTCTGATTGACTGTGGAGTTCAGTACTGTGCAGTGAGCTGCTTTATCAATTAAGTTCATCCCTTTCTTAGGGATTGGGACAACCCTGGAGGGAAAGCAACTTTTGCTAAGCAATATATAGGACATTGAAATTACCATGACTGATTTGGATTGGATCTTTGACACAGGTGAGACAGAGTATATCACAGCCTACAGTAAATCTGGTCCTGGCATTGATTTAATAATAAATGAGGTTAGAGTTTTTATCCTACTTGGTTATTTGACACACATGCTCACTCTCTTGCTCTCCCCACCCCCCACCCCCCATTGCATTCACCAGCTCTCAAGTTTCCTTCCCCTCAAGGAGATCACATTATCAGCAATGGGACCTAGGTATCCCTCAGTGGGTGTCCCCCAGTATTGATCTGCCTTCATCTTCCTGATCTCCATGACCTCCCCCGTATCTTACATCTTTCCTCCAGTCATGATCTTCACCTTCTTCTTTGTGCCCCTGCTTTCACTTTCCAAAACCAATGCTATTTGGGAACCCTTCTTTGAGCACCCTCCTCTTTTCCAGCCCCCCAAGTCCCCTGTTATCATAGTCTAAATAGTTTACATGCAGAAGCACAATGCACAAGCAGCCTCCTAGTAGCTGGTTCTGTCTTGCATCTGTTTATTGACTGCAGGACTTGGGATGCAATTCTTTGTTTAGTCCAGGAGTTATCAAAATTTACATCCAGCCTAAACTGACTGCAGCTAGCAAGTAGCAGGCTCGTGCTCAAGAATTCAAAAGGTCAGTTTTGGTCATTCCCTACATACATGTATACCCAATTATCATCCACCCATTAGCATTTACTGCTTATTTTATTTTTATTTTATTGCCTGTAACAAGTTCAGTTGGTGGAAATCAAGGTACAAAAATCCAATCTGGAGGTGGGAAAGTGCCTTTTTTTTTTTTTTCCTTGCATGAATATTTGTGTTGCTGTTTTACAACAGAAACATTATTTCGCTCATTAAAATCTTGTGCACAGTATTGTTTGAGTATCATATAAACCCTTCATATAAAGGAGATTTACTACTTTTCCTCTTCAGTTTGCTTATTTAGCTCAAGTCCTGTGTGATTGCTCTAATGCAAGGGTTTACCACTGAGGGCAATTTGAAATGCAATGCTTGCTACTCTCCCAGCAATGAGGCCACCTCAATGAATCCCCAGCTGGAACCTGTTTGAGTGCTCTGCCCCATTTCATATGGATAGAAAAAATAACATTGAAGGCAGAGAACAGACTGAAAGAGAGGGACATTTTACAAACTTCCCAAGTAACCTTGTCAGAAAGATGAAATGTTTTATTCTCTCACTCCTTTTCAATTTTCTCAGGTTCTGATATCTTCCTGTTGCCAACATTTATTATATTTTATTTTTTTTTGGATGGTGTAATGAACCACAAAAACACAATGGCAGAAAGATTTGGAATTTAATGTTTGCATATCTTTTTTAAAATTTCAGTAACTTTTGCCTGCCCATCTGTCTTGTGTGTCCTTCTCTCCCTTTACCCAGTATCCCCCTGAATACATTTCTTCCACAGTCTGTTTCACAGATTTGATAGAAAGAATTACAATGAATCTGAATGGGTCATTTGCTTTTTACTGCATATCACTAGCTGAATGAATCTTTAGGAAAATAATCATAGAAAATTATGAAGTAATAATGCTTAAAAGACAGCTATATGTGTAAGTGAACACAGACCTGAATTCCCCTAATGCATTCTCTTTGGTCAAAGGTATTCCTAACCACCTTAGCTGTTTGCACCTGAACATAATCAGCTTTTACTATATTGCCTGCCTAGACAAGCTTCAGGTGAGAGTGGACTCAGCTGAGCAGCATAAGCTAATCTCTGATTGCCTATCTGATAATAGTCTCATGAAAGTGAAGTCATTTCACAATGATAGGAACTGAGATTTCAGGTCAGTTGATGTATGGTATCTCTTTCTTCCTTCTTGTGAATTCTTTGTTCCTGGAATAGCAGTCAGGATAATAGATGCACAGAAGAAAAGCATTAGAAGAGAAGGTGCTGGCACATTGGGAATCATAGTGTGGTTTTCCTTTTGGAGAGGTACACAAGGGACAAGAACGGTGAGTTCATTAAGAATCTCTTTCCTCCTTCTCCTTGTGCAACAGACCTGTGAAATGTGCTGGGGGGGAAGGAGGGACTGTTGGCTTCTGTTTGGACAAGCTTCTGTTTATTATGATTAATAAAACACATTGACCTGAGAGCTTTAGTTGAACTTGTATGGCAAAATAGGGACATCGAGCCACAGTGTCTGTTGTTTGAGACTTCCCTGGTTCTCTGAAGTACCACAGAAGGCTAAAGCCAGCCCTTTGTGTCTGGAGGTGTCCTTACATCACACTTCTGTAGTCAATATATATGTTAGTTGGTGCTTCTACTATATCCCGTGGAGTGAGGATCATCCCTACAGTTATCCCAACCCCATGGTGGCTGAAGTTGCTTTACTCATTTCTAAATAAAGCAACATCTGGATTGAGAAGCTGGAAAATATGAGTAACTGTCACTGCACAACCATAGTGAAGTGCAATAAATAAAGCTCTTTGTCTCCCTCCAATGGATAATTACTGTCAGCATTTACAGCTGAGTGCAATATCCTTGCTCCACTTCCACCGTGGGTGAAGTGTTAGTGACTGGCCTTTTTGTCACGGAGTCAGTGGCCTAAACTTTTAGATCCAAAGGTTTGGAGTTACAACTTTGGAGCCAATCTGGAAGGAAGATTTATATGCCCCTAATGCTTTAGCACAAGGTGTTTAGTTGCTGGGTCTAAGACAATGGGGCAGAACAGAAGGATCTCTGATACATAGCCACATGTAAGGTTGCTGCTGTTCTGTAAACTCATCAAAAAATAGGTGGTGCATACATCTGGGATGTAGAAATTTCCATATCTCTTCTCTGATGAAAGAAAACATTGGGGTTTTGTAACGTTTGCTAGCAGCCAGAAGCTGGCTTTTAGCTCTGAACAAAATAATATTCATCAGTATAACTCTCCCCTTGTGCTGTGGCACTGGGGCTGTCCTGCAGCAGGCTGGCCTGTCGGTGCTGACTCCCACAGTACCCTTGAGCTTTGCAATGGTTTGGTGCTCTGCTGTCTGACCTTTGTGTATGTGTGATGTAAGATCAAAGCCTGCAGAAATATCGCCACAGGCAGAAACAAAGGTTTGATGCAGCTCTGGCTGTTCTGAACTAGAGAAGGGCAGATTGTGAATCAGTGCAGAGAGGTGCTGCGGGAGGAATGGGACACCGAGGGGAACAGGATTGGTCTCTGTCTCTGCTGCTGACTTATGCTAGCAGGCCAGGCTAAGGTAAAGATCCTTTCCACACAGATAAGGAAAAAAAAAAGTATTATCAAAAAAAAAAACCAACACACATCCATATAAAAATGCTATCGAAGGTGCATTTAAAAATATATACATTTTTTTTGAAAGATAAGGTTTGCCTGGAGGTAGCCTGCCTTTTTTTTGTAGCCAGCATCCCTGTGTCTTATCCCCTTCATGGCCCAAGTGGCTGGTTGAATGAGGGAAGAGAGGAGAAGAAAGGGATCAGCTATGTCTCAAGGCCACAGCTGAACTTGACCTTGTGCTATTAAATTCACAGGAAGTCCTAGCAACAGTTCTGCTGCTGCATCTCTCTGCCCAAACAGACAGGAGTAAATGTCATCATTAGCATGTGCCAGCCAGGAAGTCAAGGTGGTAACAGGAAGAATACCAGCAGAGCTGGGGGGGGGGAAAAGCTGGTGCCTGTGGAGTCTCATGAATGATCTGCTCATCCTAGCTCTGACCCAACAACTCCTCTGCCTAAGGTTCTTGTTCCTGTTGTGTGTGAGTAACAGAACCCGTGAGGCTGGAACTGCATCACTGGCTGAAGTCTGCAAAGCTTCATGGTGCAAGAGAAAGCAGTGATGAATGAGTGATGGATCCTTCAACAGTACAGTTTGTTGCTGTTTTTGGGGAGGAAAATTCAAGGTGTGATGAAAAAACACATCCTTTTCCACATTTACATGTATATGGAGAAAAACCTCATACTATAGATCTCATAATATCAAGTTCCTCTTGTAAAATTACTGGCATCCTTAGTCATTCACAAGAATTATAAATCTGAACTGAAATCACAAGGAAGAACTATTTGTTTCTTAAAGAAATGTGCGCACATATATGGATATACCTACATGTAAGATGTACCAGTAAAATCCAGCTGCTTATTAAATATGATGATTTCTCCAAAGATAACCTTTATCCATTCCACAATGCATATAACAGGACAATACAGTTACAGACTGTACAAAACAGGCATGCAATGAACTACAACAGAGTTGGCTTTGGTATCCTTGTGCATGGCTGATATTGGAAACTTGCATTCCTTTCAACTCTTACAGTCAGTGGGGTGTAACTGGGAACAGAAAGTTCATGCAGTGGAGAAGGTTGGCTTTTCCAAAGCAGTCTGGTATTCTGATATCCATTATGGGGAAGAATCTGTGAATATTAATGAACTGAAAAAGCATGACCTGATACAAAGCCCAGGAGAACTTCCTTACTAGGAAATCATTCTTCAAGGAAAAGATATTAGGAAATCTGAACTAAGAGTTGATAAGAATGTTTTCTTTCAATTCTTTTAAAGTCAAGCTACTTCAGAAAGAGGATTGCTGGTTTGTTTACCTTTGTGTAAGTAAAGCTTCCCTGACACAGGTCATGCTCAAAGGAAGTCAGACTCTACGTTATCTCCCAGACTACATTAGCAACCAAATGAATAAAGAATCCATGAACTGACTCATATGCTTACTCCAGATTGAATTGCAATTTTCTCTTTGCTTGTCTCTCCATTGCCAGAATTAAAAGACACTTGACTACCCTGTTGCACAGCTGGCAAAGCAGTAGAGAGCCACAAGCAAAGAACACCTTGAGATCCAAATCCCAAAGCTGCTTCTTCCACTACACAGATCTGCTAATCCTAATGAAATGGTGTGTCCAAAGGGAGATGAATAGGAAAAAATTACAGTGGCAGAATTAAAGGCTTAGTCCATGCTTGCAGTTGCAATTATAATTTGCACTTTTGGAGTACAAGATGTCTGCACAGTGGGACAATAGTGTTGTGCAATACAACCTGATGCCATGAAAACTGATCAGCTCCCTTCAGGGTAGCTTATCATTTTAAGGAGTTTATTCTTACAGCAAACACTTATTCTTACTGCACCACTGGTAATGGACAACAAAGAGTTGTTATGGCTGATTGATTCCTCTCACACTTCTGCCAATCAGATTTGTGTGTTCCTAGCACCCTGTACCAAGCAAAGACTGTTATAAAGGGTTTACACTAGTAACAGAGAATCACAGAGGTCTCTTCCAACCTAAATGATTCTAAGATCATCTAGTCCAATCCCAGTATGTTAACAATATCACCACCAAGTTTTTGTTCCAACTTATAATTACAAGGTTGGAAGTTACTACCAACATCTGGCTGTCACAGGCTGAATTATTATTATTATTATTATTATTTTTTCTGCAATGTGCATTGCTATTTATCCTCTGAAAGGAAGTGAAAAGCCTTGATGATGTTTTTCTTCATCAGTGAGCAGTAAAACTGTTAACGCCTTACCAGGATGTATGAACATATTTTTTTTTTTTTTTTTTTTCAAACTGAATTTCTCTGAGACAAAGCAAACCTTATTTCAGCCATAATGCTCTCTCAACCAACCCCTGTGATTTAAAAAAAAAAAAAAAAAAAAAAAAAAAAAAAAAAAAAACACAAAAACACCATAACAAAACCCTTTCCTTTCATCACCTTGGAATAACACAACTGCATTGTTACAAGATCACTATATCACTTATTGCTTCTTGACATTCCCAAAATAAGATATAGGAAAGCTATTATAACCAGAACTTACTGTACCCAGCACTTCAGTTCTTACTGTAGGGCCTTGTGACTTCATCTAGTGGTAGTTGTCTCTGTCCCCAGTGCTAGCTAAGACAGCAGTCATTTTATGGTAATGACTCATCTCCAAAGAGAAGTGATAGAGACTTCATTACCATTGGAAAATGCTAATTTTCTATATGCAAACCACTTCATTGAAACATGCTGCCTCTTATGTCAGAACTGAAAGAACTTCAGAAACTGAAATAAAATCACAAAACAGGGTCAAAACATTCTATTTCTGGCATTTTAAGTGGAATGACTTGATCTTTCATTCCTTTTGGTTCCTTATTTATTTACTTATTTATAGGAAAACATAAACCAAGCCTGAAGGATAAGTCTGACCCATGTCAAAAAGGAATTTTTCCTATCCCTAATTTTTTTCCATCACAATTTAAGTGGCGAGTTTTTTTTCTAAGTATTAGCTTTGTAAATTCAAACTTGGTAGATTAACTGCAAAATAAATTAAAAATAACAATATTTCAGACCTATGTTCACCAAAACTTGGACCTGAAACAGGCAACTATTCCAGGGATGGGTTATTTTTCCCTTTTAATTAGACTTTGGAACAAAGTAACTTTTAAGTTTTTCTTGTTTCTGCACACCTATGTTAAATTTCCTATCAATTTGTCTCTGAAGCAGCAAGGAAAAATGAATATGTTCTTTCAAACATTTAACCATCTGTATGTATGAGAGAATGGCAATTGTCCAGAAGACAATGCTGCATAACACTTATTTTAAAATAAAAAGTTCATCTTTTCGTTTGCAAGATTAAAAATCTCTTGATTCTATGGAAATGAACCCTTTCATCCATGGCATACATGCCAAAAATAGGTATTTCAGCACAATATTGAGTTCAAGTCCTGCTTGGGTCATTGTGATATTGGTGATGATTATATTCATTTAGCAAAGCAACCCTTTGATGATATCCAGACTTTAGACTGGCAGTGAGGTGATATTTTCAGACAGGTGGGAGAAGCCGGGCTAAAGAAAGAAACAGGAAGGCAAAACTCTTTTCAAGTAATGACTTATTAACACTGGAAGCCTCCCATAAGGGAAGGTTGTTGCATGATGCTTTGTGCACACAAAGATGCAGTTACAGCTATTATCTTGTCCCTGAGCGATTGGAACAGAACTGTGCCATTTTCTGTTTGCAGCAGCACTTTGCAGAAACAGCAGCACAGCACCTCAGATCATAAAGCACTTTGCAGACACTAAATCACAAAACATGCAAGTGCAGAAAGTGCTTTATCACTGCTTTCTTGGCATGCAAATTAGGGAGCCATTGAGTCCATGTCTAATGTATCTGTAGCTACATTCATTAAAGCAATTCATGATGAAGTTAGACTTGTTGATTCTGAATGATGGGATACCAGCAGAAGAACCAGGGAAGATCTCTTGGCCAGTAATGACAGGGGTCCAATGGTCAGTATTGAATTGCTCTGGGGCCAAGGGGTTGCAATACACTCGTCGTATTGCTGTGGCTGTGGCAGACTGCCTGGCCAGACTAATGTGATTCTCCCTGCATAGGATCAAGAGCATTCAGGAGGACACAGTTGTTGGTGCAGAAATCAGCCTTCAAAACCGTTTGAAATCCAAATGACAGCATTGCAGGACTGTGACAAAAATGTGATCTTCCAGACAGTCAAAGAAGACAGGGCTGTGTGGACAGTTAGACCTAGGAGTAACTCAGAACTTGGGAGGGAGCCATCCTGAGACAAGTAAGAGGATGAGGTAAGGTTGTCCTAGGAAAGTACTATCAAGTTCAAGCTCACCAGCTGTCAGGAACTGGATGCAAGTCTTCTGAACTAAAATCCAATCCCTGAGTCCCTAGACCACACTTGTAGGTCAGAATGAAAGCTAAGTCTAGATCTGATGTCTAAACTCCTTAAAATGCAGAAAATGACTGAATTATGCATCTTATCCATAAACAACACCTGCTCCTTTCACACAGGAATCCAAGTATATAAAGTCCGGCTTCCTAAACACTAGGATAATGCTCAGGGCCAAAATGTTGACATGATGTGTTTATAAAAGCAGTTGGGACACAAATTTTGTGTGTCCCACTGCTTTTACAAACATATCGTGTCAACATTTTGAACAAGACCATTTCTTTTTTCTTATTCATTTTATTTTTTAAAATTTTAATTTAATAATATTATTATTTTTTTAATTTTCCCTGAAAGATGATTTCTGAATTCAATCTACTGCCCCAATCAGATAGGCTGATTTAATGCCTGACAAACTGTACAGCATATAAAAGTCATCATACTTCAGAACATTAAGGAAAACTAAGTCTGTAGTATGAGGATGAGTGTCTAGCCTGCTATGGAGCAATGTATATCATATCTCTTTTTGCATCATTTTTTTCCTCTGAAGAAAAAGGCGCTTTGTTACTGATCTCCTTTATAAAGAGCTCAAGAACTGAAAATGATTATTAATTCGTAAAATATCCCTATCTTTGGAAAAAAAAAAAAAGAGGAGTTGGGCCTGTAGGTATTGTTACAACTAGTAATTTGCATCTCATTATCTTCTAGAATATTAACTTTTATCATACCACATATTCTCCTTATGCTGTTTCCTTTCATACTTAGGTTGACTGTAATGCAAAAACACTGGGAAATCTCACTCCTGTTTAGTTCAAGTTAATTACACTGTAGTTCAGGGATTTTGATAAATTGATACCTCACTCCCATCATCTTTGGCCCTGAATGAGATGGAAGAAAAAGGCAAGATTTTCTCATTAATGTATTGCTTTGAAATTAGGAGAAGAAAAAAAAAAAAAAAAGAAAAAAAAGAAATCCTTTTGCTTCAGTTACATGTGATCCTGCCAAGGCAAACCAGGAACGGTTATGCTATAGATGTTTTGGCTCACAAGAGTGATAGAGACTTTACTTCTGGAAGGGTCAGTTCTTCAAATGGAATATTATGACATGTTTGGAGGAAAAGGACACAGGTTCTAATTCTTACCTGGTGGTTAGATGCCACCAGGGATATGTGGATAATTATCCGCAGCACATGGTGTCTTAGTTTTTTTGGCTGTTTTTTTTATTTCATAGGCATGGTCACTATCAATTATGAACCATGCTGTTCACTGGGACAGCAAGAGAGGAGGGGGCTGCCCTGTGACCCACTCTGAAAGGAGTGTTTTGAGCCCAGAAAATGTCCCAATTCTTCTGTCTCTGCCTTTTTTTTTTTTTTTTTTGTAAATCTTTCATTCAGCTTAAAGCAGCAAGAAAATTTACAATGTTCCAAGTATAACAATTAATGTGATTCTAATGTATAAAGTGAGTTTCAATGTCAGTAATCCTCTTGTCCAGCTGAGATATCTTTTCCTCCTCCTTTTTCACATTCTCATTTTTACAGAGGTGTGTGGATGCATGTGCACACACACAGATGTGGAAGGTGTTTGTTTCCCCACCCTTTTGCCCTGGATTATTAGAGGCAGAGATAGCATTTCATCAGAATGGAAAACTATGGCTGTTTTCCTTGTTACATTGTCCCTGCAGACTTAATAAATAAATAAATACATAAAATAATAATAATAATAGATGGGCCTAAAGATAGTTTATTTTTGTTGGTTTTGTTCTTTGTTTGTTTGTTTTTCACAAAACATGAAGTGTCTGCACATACTCTTACAGCTCTACTCTGTCAGATATACAGCCCAGTCATTTATTGCTGCAGATTAACCTCATAACAAGAATAGTGTGCCTTGTAAATGACAGTAATGCTTTCAAGAAATGCTAAGAAGTCTTTATGTGCCTTAGTGAACTAACCAGAGCTCTTCAGCTTCCTCTGACAGAACAACTATCATTATCACAGCTGGATGAAGTAAGGCAAGGGCAAACTGAGCTGTCACTGTCACATCCAGAGACAGTGTAAAGGCTGGGACTGCAAGCCCCCGAGTATATGCTGATTTGTCCAACCTTAGTGTTACCTATGGCATCAGTCAACAGTCCCATCTGCCATACTTTCAACTACCTATTTTCAGACTCCTAAATATTTTCTAGCAGAACAGTGATTCCAACAGAGCAGATTTGACCTTAATGATTTTTGTAGTTAGTTTTTGATGGTTCCATTAAAGATGGAAGTTTAAAAAGAAATTTAGTAGTAATAGAAAAAATGTAGTATCCTTCTGCTAGCTAGATGACATACATCCTCCCATTTCAGTGCAGGCCTTTGAAGGAAAAAAAAAAGAAAAAGAAATTGTTGTTTGTCTTTGAAATGGACCGTGGCATCCAGAAATCTTCTATGTTTAGTTGCAGTTTGCAGCAATATCACTGCTGGTATAGCTCATTCCTTCACTGCAGGAATGGAGGGTACTGCTTTCATGGCCTCTGTGATAAATGAGTGTGTACAAATTCCCAGAATCTATTCAGAATGATATTTTCAAATGTAAGGTTTCCAGCTAAAAAGCTAGTCAGTTCATTTTGTCATTTCTGCTTCAACTTCAACAAAAGCAGAAAACTCATTTCTCTGTTTGAAGAAATTTAATTTAAAAGCAAGAAAAAACTATTCTCCTTACAAAAAGAGGCATTTTGTTAAGCCTGAATGTTAAAATGAAGCCCAAAGTTAATTCAGGAATGACTCTCATTTCTTTCTATTATTTATTTTTACTGCATCAGCAACATGCAGTAGGTGGTTGGAGGTGATTCTCAGCAAGCATCAGTGGGGAAAGCACTCTGGACATCACAGGGGCTTCGGGTTAAAATCCACACTTTGGAAGGAGTGTAGATATCACTGAGCCAAGCTGCTGTGGATTTTCAGTTCAGGCACATTAAGATCAACTCTGTTTTTGACACCCAAATTTCTCAATGAAATCTTCAGATGGAAAAAATCAGGATGACTCCACTGAAGCTGATGACACACTATCAATAAACTGGGGTGTATCAGTCTTTGACATTCTACTTATAACAATAATGCCTTGATTTTCTTCAACTTCTGATCAAGAAGCATGGCAGTGGTCATTTTTGCAATGACTTCAATAAGTATATATGTAGTTATATGATTTCCTCCATTATTTGTGTAATTTTGATTTAATTACCATTATTTTTATGTTTAGAGAATTTTTAATTTCCTATTATTGTTACATTTTTATTTTATTTTATTTTTTTTTATACAGCATTTTAAGGCTCAGATTCTTTTCTGGAGCAAATAAAAATAGCTCCAATGAAGCCAATTTACGAATATTTACACCAGGTGACTGTTTATCTTATCTGGTCTTCTACTCAACATGAGAAGTGGAAAACAACAGGCAGATAATTTTGCAAAATGTAAATCTGCATAGTCCTGACAATGCACACTTCATTTGCTGCTGCAGAGAAGAGCACATGGGTATCTTTCTGCATGTTCTCATTTTTCATGTACTTTCTGAATTTAAACTTGCTTTTTATTCCTTTGATTTTTCTGTTTTCTATGGAGCACTTGAGCATTTTGATATGGCTTATTTGCATAAAAAGATTTTTTAAATTGTTATTATTTTTAAACCAGTAGATCAAGCTAGGGTCCTCCACTTAGGTTTCTATAAAATAGGCAGACAAGGTATAACCTACTTGCTTTATATGCCCAACATTCTGCAATGATCATATGAAGTAATTCCTTTATCCATAAAGTTATTCTCTGTGTAATAGCGATGGTTATGGAAGGAATTTTCAGATTAACAATATACTGGTTAAAGGCTCAGAAGATTTGCATACTGTTTTTTGCTATCAGCAATTGTCAAGTCACTCCACATGATCATCACTCTATACTTAAGCTTTTTTTCTTGCCTAGTATCATCACATGAATTTAGTCTCAAATATGGCACCTCATACAGAGAGATTTTTCCTACACTACAATCTCTTTGTTTACTAATAAATCAGCATTTTTATTTTGACACTACCAAAAAATCACAGATACTTTTTAAAGGGACATGAAGGAGGCTTCCGAATCTGATTTATTTGCCTTACAGTGAAGTGAGCCTGAGCCATGATGAAAGTCTTTCAGTAATACCGATCACAGCTCATTGTGCTTTCTGTTTGCTTTCTGATTCCAAGTTCTGAATCATCACCATACCTATTCCTCCTGAAATAAAACTATCTAGAGGAGCCAAATGCAGATGGGAGGACAATTTAAAGTAATGAGCTAATCACAGTTAATTTTCTTGGTATTTACTGTAATAACATTAATTTTGATGAACCCCTCCGTTATTAATGTGAATGTCACAAGTACTTCTATAGCATTTCCACTTGGATTCCATATTAATTAACTGGGCTGTTAATCTAAGGTGTTGCTGCAGAAATATAATAGCCCAGTGAGGAAAGGAAAAAAAAAAAAAAAAAAAAGAGAGAGAAAAGAATTCATAGTCAATGAGAAGATATGGAAAAGCATAAAATGACCTTCTCTCACTGATTTTTCAGGCATGGTGAAGTTTCAGTTCCTTGGACAGACTCATGGTCTCATAATGGATTCCATTTACCAGTCGGCAACGTGATAATGTATGGCTGGATTACCATTTGAACTCATCCTTCTTTACATGTAATGGACATAAATTGCATTTATGCTTGCTTTATAGCCCACTTTAGTGCCATCACGGAAAAGAGTCTTATAATAAATGAGAGAAGACCCACATTTCTTTTCCAGTTCTCAAAACGTGGACCAACTTGGTTTTTTTCTGAAGGAGTTTGGAGCTTGCCAGAGTCTCCAAATCAAGGATGACAAATCTATCTGTGAGAAGCAGTATGTCAGGTTGCTGTAGCTTGAGAGCTGGGCACCTAATATCTCCTCCGATTTCTGTCCAGTGCTCCTAATCACCCTTTTTATAAATTTTCTGTATTGCAAGCAACGACCTAGGATCACTATATAATTCATTAACTGAGCCAGATTTGTTATACTTTGCTTTTATGAGCCATCTCATGCACTGTTAACATAGATTATCCCAGAGAATTTGGATTCCAGGAAAAGGCATTCACCACCTTTATTTTTTCAAACCTGGCCTGAGTCATAGAGATGGATTAGAAGCAGCACTGTGAATATGGGTTAACATGTGTGCTCTTTCCCTCTATTCTGGGTGAGTTACCCCTTCTTTTTAGTCTTTGTTATTATGCATTTTCATTGACATAATGTAAAATTTTAGCTATTTAGCAGTTCAAGGCAGACAGAAGGTGGTCCGTGTGCCACGTTAGTCCAGAAATGTGCTGCAGGGGATGTATGCCTGGAAGGGTTTGGCTCATACTTTCTCTTTAATGATCTGAAGTTGGGTACAAATGCAGAGGCGTGAGATAAGGTCCCTGTCTGCTCCACGTCACTGGAAAATCAGTGTGTGTTTGCTGTCTGCCATGCACTAGTTTCATCACAGTCCTGGTGAACAAGAGTGATGAATAAGTGAGAGAAAGCTATGAAAGCATAATCAGGCCTATCTGGCTCTCCAAACACATCAGAGGTGAGGAATTGTAAAGACCCCTCTCCTCAGTCTCAGCCTTTAAGATCACAGACCTTTTCAATCAAGCTTGTCGCACTCAGGGCTGCTAAACGTGTTACAGCATTATGATCATGTAACAGATGGCAGGGAGCAAGACACCAAAGGAATTTGATTATATCCCAAGAAAGCTATTTTAAAATTTGGTGAATGCACATACAAATCTCATTTCACATATTCATCTAGGCCTAACAGGAAAATATTCTGTAACAGCTCAGCAAGAACATTAATGAAGCTCAGCAAATTAAATGTTGCAAACTGTTTTGCCAACCCCTGATGGACGGTACCACCTATGTGTAAAATAATAAGAGTTGTATGATACAGATGGATTTCTTGAGGAGAGAAGCAAGAGCTGCCAAGCACGTTAATTATTAGGCAAAAGGTGTAATGCTGATTTTCAACTTCAGTGAGAGATAATAGACTGGATCAACTGAGCTGATGTTTCGGTGCTTGAGTAGGGATTTTATTTTAAATACAACAACCTTTCTAGTCACTGTAGTCCATCTTCATCACTTCTTATGATCATAGAAGAGTTTCAGATGCCTGTTAAAAAACATGGTTTAAGCCGTGCATTGCCTGCAAAAACAGCAGAACTACATCAGTTTACATCAACTAAAAATCTGTTCCTTTTGCCAGGTTGTCCGTCAGAATGATGTATAGCAGACTTTGCAGCTTTTCCAGCTCACAGGTTTATTAAGAACCTTATTTTTGTGACTGTCCTCTGCACTGAATGTAACCATTGGATTTTTTTTTTTTTTTTAATTCTATTTTATGAGAAACTCCTTTTCATCAGATGATTTAGCTTAACATCATTGATTCACAGGAAAGTCTGATTGCAAAAGCCCCCATACTAGCAGAGAGTTTCCACCAAAAGCATGGAGAGTTCTCCTTTTGTAAAAGAAAGAAACAACAATTTAAACCTTGCCTGTGATTTTCTAGATCACTGCATGGCATCACTGCTTCCTGTGAGGTATCTCAGACTGAATGGGATACTGAGCCAAAGGGACATCAATCAGCCAAAAGGTTTCAAGTATGTCAGGACACTCAGTGCTGGCAAGAGAATCCCAAGATTATGAAGAGACCGCAACCAGCCTCTCCAGCAGCAGCCTGCTCCTTCAGTGCGTGATGACCCCAAAGGCACTAATGCATCCTTACGGGGGGCAGGCACAGACCCTGCAGAGAAGACTCCTGACAGAGCCAGACCTGAGTGAACAGCTCAGAATCACCATCCTGAGTAAGAGGGAAAGGCACATTTATTACATTACCTGCTTTCAGCTTTCTCATTTTGTTGCCCTGTTATCAGCTGCCAGAATATGTCCTTTCTATCAGCGTATTACTGCTCAGACATTGTGTAAAGTGCTGGGGAAACAGACTGAACATAGCTGAGAGCTTATTAATGACAGATTTAACCAATTAATAAGCATGCTTTTTCCGCTCTCTGAAAGCCAGAGCAGGCATATTTCGGGCTCCAGTTCCTCTTCTTCATCCTATATTTTCTCTTTACATTTGCATTATATGGTCTCCAATTCATGGCTTCTTTATAAAATGTTTGCTCATGCACTAATTAAAAAGGATTTATCAGGTTGAGCTCACGACGGCTGAAGGACCCTTTCTCCCTTGGCAAGGCCTGAATATTTGAATAGCTCATTAATGCTCCTGCTTTCTCTCCTTATAAGAGGACACTAAAAAATGAAAGAAGGGGATTTGCTGTGCAATTTTAGATGAAAGGTTGCTTCATTTATTTTTAAAGCTGTCTAAAGGGGTTAAGTCCTACTCTGATTTACACCAAAGGGCAACTTCTGACCCCTCACCAAAATAATTCTTCATTTACATTGGCAGGCACCATTTATCTGCAGAGTCTCTTCAATGTAAACAAGAGAAAAAAAATGAGATTTTTACCTTTTGAAAGTGCTGAATTGACACTGCTTTTCTGAATCCATGAGAATCAGGCCTTAGTTAATTTCATTATGATGTAAATCAGGCATTGAAAGTACAGGAAAATACCCTAATTTATGTCAGCCGGGGATTTGGACTTTGAGTTAAAAAAATACTTGGGGCATGATTTTGCTCTTATTACCATACACCCACTCCAGAGTTACTCCAAATTTACATTGCCACAGGTGACATTCCTGCATCTTCAGAACTGAGTAAGAGTGGTGTCCACCTAGCAACTATAAATTTCAAAGTAATTTCATATATTCAAACCCATGTACATATATTTTTAAAATGCCTCTTATCAGTGCTAATCTTGGATGCTTGGCTGGATTATTATCTCATGAAGATTATATCCCTGAGAGTTTTTATTGCCCACTATGTCTTCCATTTTTTTTCTTTCCAAAGTGCTTGAAAGATCCCGCTGAGTCAATTACATACAGTATCTCTTAATAATGTCCTCTTCCTGGCACATCATTGTTTTCCTTTATGTTTATTTCAAAAGGTTAAATTAAACAGGAGAGTAGATATAAATCCACATGATGAATTATAAAAAGTTACCACAAGCTCCTGAGAATGCTCAGAATTTTGATAGGGAAGATTCAGTGAAGCAGTGCCCCAGGGAAGTGAGTGATAGAGAAAGCCAGGATTGTGAAAGTTGAAGGAAAGCAGGGTGTATGAACTTTGCTGTTTGCAAGTCCATTTTTCTTGCTCTGGGAGGCTAACGCCAAACACCCTCTCGCCTGCTCAGTCTGCTGGTTTAATTGGCCTGCAGATACCCTCATTGCATTGCAACTGAGCTGATTGTCAAGGAAAGCATGGGAGGTATCCTCACTCCTTGGGGATCTTAAGGAAAAGATTAGTTTAATACCTGTCAAGACTAGTTTAGGAGCTGACTGCTTTCAGCAAGGTGATCCTTGGAAAACCTTTAAACTCTGTGAATATCTGAAACAATGCATGGAGGAGTCACATTGGCTGTGAGATGAGCATGGGAATAGGAGCAATGACCCTCTGAGTGCTGCTACTAAATCCCATAACCTTTCCTGGTGCTAGAGGGGTACCACACTTCTTCTGAATGAAAACTGAGCAGGCATCTTCTTGACTCTACAGGGCTGTAAATGAGGCTGTGGATTATCCTGGGCACCAGCATTACAAATTCTAAACTAACAACTTCCTGAAAAACACCAGGGTGTAATACAACAGTATAGCTCAATTTTCACTCCTCTTTCTAACCAACATATCAAATGGTTTGTCCTCTGACTTCAACCTACTTCCTTGCTATATTCCCTGCTCCTATTCCCCTGCTATTCCCTGCTATATAAATTCAACCAGATCCTCTGGGTAAATATAACCAGGTATAAATCAACTCAGGCATCAATATTCCTAAGTAATGCATACTGTCTGAGCTTAGGGACCATTCTCTTTCACCTCTTATCTTGATCTTTATCATTGTTTCACTCTGAACTGTGAAACAATGGCCACATCTCTCACACCAGAAGTAGCTGCATTTCAGTAATGAGTGAAACATTTCTCATATAGTCACTGAGTAAGTACATAAAGCACCTTATGAGCCTTCCACATATAAAAGGCAATATAAAAGGAAATACTAATATGTCCACATAAATATTAAGTAAAATCTGGCATTTCTCTTTTATAAAAACAATAATCCTTTCCTGACTTAGTATGTCCTAGAACATACAGAAATATACAATCTGCATGTCCACGTTTTATGGTTATATTCTTGTCTACAAAATTTCACCTACAGTTTTCTCTTCCTCCTTCTTTCCTCCTCTCTTCTCCAGTAAATCATTAAAACAAATTGGCTTGTAAGCCTGTTACTGTACAGGACTCCCTGAAAGTCTTGTGCAAAGAGGTCAGGAAGGTTTGTTCTGAGAGGTAAGTGGTGAAGTGTGTGTGAGAATGAAAGGGAAAAAAATATCAACTTTCTATGCTGTAAAAAAGAAGAGAGTGATAAATGCTAGAATTAGGTAGCAGCAATGAATGTTAAACAAAGAAGACAGCAAACTACATTGTATATCTCTAAGAGTATGAGGAATAGCTGGCAAGTCATACAGGTGATCATTCCTTTATTGCCTGTTTTCTGCTTTCTCATTGCATTCACCTGCTGGAACTGATGAAGTCTGTGGCCAAGTAATAAACAAACAAACAAAATATCCAAAACAGGCCTTTCTCTAAGATAGGGATAAAGCCAATTTGCCACCTGATGTAAACTGATATTGTCTAACATGAATTGGTATTGCTTGTCACTTCAGAGGTCTCTACTGAAATTGCAACAAAATGACTATTTGGCCCCACTTTCATCCTCAGTGACACTTCATTAGAATTGCCTCTACTTCTATTTCCAGATTCCTTTTTTTTTTTTTTTTTTTTTTTTTTTTTTGTCAATAGTAAGTTGCGAGGAAGATAGGAAGATGCTGTCATATAGAGTGGCATGTGGGGTTATAAAACTTAGCCGTAGGCATGTGTACAAACTGCTTTTGATTTCTGTGTATGCACCAGAGTTTATATCAAATAATCTAGCTTATGTTGCTGTAGAAGACAAAAAACCATTAAATGCCCTGATAGACTCTCTGAATCAAAGCCTTTATTCAAGACTGTATCCTTCCCTAATAACTTGCCCATTTCAGCATGGGGGACCACCCTTGTCCCCACTGATTCTGGAAATGGTAGAAGAAAAGAGCAGAGGGATCTCAAGGTAGCATAATCATACTGCAGCATATGCCACTATCACTGTAACAGGGACAATACAGGTTCAGGATATGAATCCTGGACTGTGCCGTGTGGTTTGAGTAGCTGCATCCACTTTAGCTTTGGGATTGCTCTTCTATCACTGCCTGAGCACGAGTGGAATGGTTTACCTCCTGAGAGGGAGGTAAATTCAGCTGTAGATACAGAAATGGTGCAGAAGGTAGCTACCAAAATTAAACATGCTGCAGATCCCAGCTCAGTGCTCCTCAGTAACATAGGCAAAACTGCACTGGTGGGAACAAAGAGCCTAAGCTGAACTTTTTCTGCTACAGGGTGTCAGTGGGGAACTGGAGACCCTTGTTGCTGTTGTCCAGAGAGGATGGTGGCCTCTTGTGTTTCAAAGGTGGACAGCCTGTTTCTGCCTTGCACTGTTCTCAGAAGGGGAGGCTATCAGCACACACCAGCTCTTCACTCTGCTCCTCTAACCAGGGCTTTCAGTTTTTCATTGATGCAGAAGGGAGAATTGCCATTTTGTCACATACAATATGCTACACCAGCTACTATTGGTTTTGTCTGAGCCTAGAGCTGTCTGTGGTGTTAACGATGAACCAGAATCTTGCAAGTCCTGTGGCTTTGCATATTAACAAGGCTGTTATACCTCCCAAATGACATAGTACGACCACCCTCTTCTCATCCCTTAGGAACTCCTCATTTGCAAAGAGATCCCAATTATTTTATTTACATATGTAATAAAAGTCAGGTCAGTCAGTCACTTCTGAGAACCTTTTGAATTTGCTGTGTTTTACAAAATCAGCCTGAGTTTACAAATTTTTCTCTCTTGGAACCAATTATATTTCTGAGGTTGGATTTTCTAATTTATTTATTTAATTAATTCCCTTGTTAAAGAGTAGCTTGCTTAATATATACATGTATGTGCCAAGCCTGAATTCCTTAACAGTTAGATGTGTCCATTGACTTCTGTGGAGTAATTCATTACATACATAACATTTGTCTTCAGTCTATCTGCTTTATATTACACCATTTCTTCTTGCCCCACCAGTGCTGCTCTCTCATTTGTTTTCTACGATGACTGGTTATTATTTAGATTAGGCCAGGAATTTCCTGCAATGACTATTGCCCTTTAGAAATCCCCATTTTTCAGTTCCCAAATTGCCTTTAAAAAAAGCTATCAATAAGCTGCAAAATGGTCATAAAAAGGCTTGGCAATCCTGACAGAATCCCATCTAGATAAACTTTAACAGAAATTTGTAATAATTTCACACCATTCCTTTCAGATATTTCTGGATTTGAACATTTTGATTTTAAAATGACTTCATGTATATGTTTTAATTTTATTTTCTATTATTGATTTTAAAATAAATAATTTGGTACACAGACTTTAATGTTTAGCTACAGTTTTGTCAAAGCTTTATTTCATAATAAAATTCATCTTTTTATTTTTTCAGTATTTGTACGTGTCTTTATTTTTTTTTTTGTCTTATTACACTCTTCACCTTAAAAAAAAAAAAAAAAAAAAAAAAAAAAAGAAATAAAAGAAGAAAGGAGTTATGGCAAAAATGTTATTTGCATTTCTGACCAGTTTCAAGTAAAAGGTACAGATTCTGTTCCTGTTTGGGATTTTATATGCCAGTCCAATACAGCATGAATGTCCCTTCTTATCTTTGTCTCATCCTTTCAGTGAAAACCAAATCAAACCAACCAACCTTGGAGACTAAAGGTCATGTTATTCTTCAAAATATAGCAATATGCAAAGTAAGTTGCACCAGGCGTTCTCAAAGCTATAATCTTCATTCAGTGCCCTATAGTGAATACTTTCCTCTTGCCATAGTCCTAGTAATAATTTGTTGACTCTGGGATGCCTAAACTGGTCATAATCTTTCTAATTTTGTGCCAAGCTCAGGAAAACTGCATGAGTGAGAATGGACTACACAAAGGTAAAACGTGTACTGGAAAGCTTTGTATGAACCAGAGCCACCCTAATACAAGGCTGCCACATTTTAAGGAAAGCCTTCTTTATTTTATTTATTTATTTATTTATTTATTTATTTATTGTGAAAACTAAATGATTTCTACCTAGGGTCCGATATCTGGAGGTTCTGGGAAGACCCTGTGTGCTCTTTTCTGCATGTTGGCTGTGTTGCTTCTCTTGCCTACCTGAAGCATTAGGTTTATCTGTGAAGTTCAAAGGAAGATGAAGTCAGACTTCTCAAATATTTCCACTGACAGGATAAAAGCCCAGCTACAGCAACCTCCCCCATACTTAATTCAATTAAACCATTCTCATGAGGGATATTCTCTGAGCTTTGGAAGAAGAAATTTAAGAGACTGAAGAGCTGATCCTGTTAGAGTTTCTTGATATTCATGAGTTACTGACAGTGAATTTATATTAACTATGAGTAAAAGCTTGACAATGAACTTTAAAAGCTGCATATTGGCCCTGTTAATGCTTAATGATCATTTCCAAAATAACAGGTCACTGACTGAGATCTTCAGCTATCTTAACAGGTGATAAATTATGTTAGTTCTTCTCCAGGAGCTGTTGAATTCCCATATCCCCCTCAAAAGACATGTATTTTCCCATTAGCTTATATTTCTTGGGATGTTGGAACATTTATAAAAAGTGTCATATAGCTGAGTGGCAAATAGTTAAGGCCAACAAAAACCATTAACAGGGAAGGATGATAGCCCCAAACTCTTAATTGAAAATACTGAGTAATCACAGAAATTATTTACAAATTTTCCCAGTGAACACAATCAAAATGCTGTTTATGAATATGGAAAAACAGTCATACTCAAAATTCAGTCATACTCATACTGAATATGGAAAAACAGCATTTTGATTGTGTTCATGAATATGACTGAATATGTGCATTTCATAGATATTATTTCTCCATATTCAAATATTCTCCAGGTGAGAAGAAACATGGAGAAAAAAATTAGTTCTCAACAGTTGAACTGGACCACTTTCCAAATGTAGTCCAGTTCTTCTGAGTCAGCTTATATTGCTATGTAGTCCAGTTCTTCTGAGTCAGCTTATATTGCTTATTGATAAAAATAAAGCAAGCTCTTTTGACAAAACCTTTAGGAATCATCATCTTTCCTGATTTAAATTTATCAGAAATTCTTCTTTTAGCAGGCCTATGAGTGAAAATTACATACTTGCCTACACTCAGACTATTTATATTAAATGATGAGAGAAGACATAAGATCAATGAGTGCCTTGAAAAGATATTATACGGGGATTATTCAAGGAAACAAGCATCTACCAGGAAACAAACAAATCCTTGACAATTGGTGATTTGATGTGAGGAAAACACTGTCATTTTACAGTTCAGAAGAAATCTGACTCCATTGATCCTACTCATTTTGTACTTTATAGAAGCACTACAGCATGTTAGGATCAATAGTAGCAACTCAGACATTACCAGTCACAACAGTTATTCCAGGAAGACCTTCATCAAAGGCAATCATGTTTTTCTTCAAAGAACCTTCCTTACACAAAGAGAAACATCTAAAGGAAAAGTAAAACTGTATGCCAAAGACAGTATGGTGCAAAAATGTCAACCATTTGCAAATGGTACCAATTAAAAAAAAAAAAAAAAAGAAACAAAACAACAAGAACAAGAACAGCAAGAATAACAACAACAACAACAAAAGGCAGATTGAAGAAATATTTAGATTAGTCAAAAATATTCCTATCGCATGACTATATGTAGCTTTTTTTTTCCAGACTTTCATCAGCAATAACAAAGATCATTTCAGGGTGTTCATTAAAGCATAGCTCAAGTCCCCTTTAGAAACTGGGAAATCAACCCAAATCACCCATATAAACTAGACTTCAAAATGAATTAAACCATTGGGTTCAGTCATTATAGAGGAAGAGATGTTGGGGGGAACAAGAATCACGTTCAGAAAGGCTGTTTCCCCATTCTCTTGTCTCTCATCCACAGGGGAATAATAGTTTGAGTCATCTTCTTTGGAAAGAATTTCTATAATAGGTGATTTTTTACTCCTGTGCTGCAACAAAATGCCTCTGATATGTTTGTTGGCTTATAGTATCAGATTTCTCTGCTCTGGAGGTGGACAATCAACAAAGCTCTAGCTGACCTGAATGTCCTCAGAGAGAACATCCCAATGTTAGCAGTCAGTACAAATCATGCATATCGGCTGCCAAAGAGGATAGCTCTCCTAAATAAAAGACCTTTTATTTTCTTCACCTAGAAGGTTTTTATCCAAAAGTTAAAAACTACTGAGATAGTTTTGAGTGATCCTTTACCTGGAACACACTGTGCCCAGTTAGGTCAGCTTAGGCTTTTCTACAAGGAAATGACATATTACATAATTCTGTGAGGCCTGCCCTTCAGTTCCTGGATAATGTTTGAACACTTCTCAACTTCCATCCATCTGGAATTCTTTTGCAAGATGATTCTCTTTACTCTATATATCTCAAAACAGCAGATTTATTCCTGGAAAATCATGCAGAATTGTTCTTTCAGAATAATCTTGCTTGCAGACTGCCACAATTGGACAGCTTGGTGAAACTTCATTTTAAATAATTTTCTTATCATCTGTCATCTCCAGCTGTATTGAAACAACTAAAAATAGTCACCAGAATTTTAAGATATGAAGATATTCTTTTTAAACAATAAATATATTACTCTAAGCCAATAGTTCACAAATCTATTGAATTATATATTTCCTACTCAGACAATGCAGCTAGTAATTCAAGAGGCTAAAGTAGAAGGGGCTATTAGTCCACCACAGACATATCATATTCACAATCAGATGGAGTTGTTCCTGAGCTGAGCCCAGTAACCAGCTCTTAGTTCAGATAATCTTGTCTAGACAGATATGTCTGTGAACAAATGATTTTCAGAATTGCAGAATCTGTTGCTTACAGAATCTGTTGCTAAATTGTACAAATGACTTGAGCACTTACTTTCAGTGCTGAAGATCTTTGTCTTGCTTCTCACTCACAAATGTCTGGCTTTCAACAGCCAGCTCTCAATTCTCATTAGACTTTTCTTGGATGGATTAAAGAGCCCTTTAGGACCTGGTATTTTCTCCCTACAAAGGTACTTATGCAGAGAATCAACACAGTGACCTCCCAATTTGGGGTGCACATTGAAGTTTTAGTGTTTAATTATTGGAGACAAGCAGACAGAGAACTCATTGACTTAAGTGACCTTGTCATGGATCAGAAGCAGTGGTGGTACAGCTGAAAATAGAAGCAAGCCTTCTGGGCTCTGCTTATGTGCACAGATATAAACCATCCACTAGATAGTATTCACACTTTCTTGGAGTACAC
Source organism: Aythya fuligula (assembly GCF_009819795.1). NCBI lineage: Eukaryota > Metazoa > Chordata > Aves > Anseriformes > Anatidae > Aythya > Aythya fuligula. Next base: position 26,022,821 of record NC_045565.1, read on the forward strand.
AATTACCAGCATATTGCATGAAACTGAATATGTTGTGGCAACTAATGGAAGGTGGTCTCAGGGGGATGGGAAATTTATCCAAGAGGAGACTTAGAAGGGATTCTGGCAGTTATGTGTTGAATTCCTCCACTGCAATAGACTTCTGATATTATCCTGGGCATGTGAGTTAAATTTGCTGTGCTCCACATAAAAAAATATAGCCGTGACCATCCAGTAGGTTGAGAAGGAAAGTGTGAGACATTCTGATTCACCCTGTTGTAACAGGGGAATAACTACATGTCAACAGCTTCAGTGCAAAGAAGGTGAAAGAGCCTCTCTAATCCAAATTCATGTTATCTAACGGGATCAAATGCTACTGTTCTGAGTATTTGCATTTAAAAAGTTTGGGTTGCTGAATATGCATAAATATGAGACTCAGTTTTTAATTAAAAATAGGGATTTTAATTCTTGTGTCAAGACCGTGTGAACTATAACAGCTTAAAAGCAAAACAATATTAATAAAAATAGTTAGCTTCATTTGCTTTTTGCCTCTGAATCAGTTTTTAATGGGTACATTTGACTATGCCAATGCCAAGATAAAAAAATCTTAAAGCCCACCCATAAGCAACAAACAGTTTTTGATTGTCTGCTACTGCTGAGGATTTGTTCCAAGTAAGGACTTGTAATAGTAAATCACAGTGGGGTTTTTCAAGTATTTTTTAAGTATTATTTTATGTACTTAGGTGCTGTCAATATTTAATTTTCTCCTTTACTCAAATAAATCCTATAGATTTTTATTTTTATTTTTTTTTTTTTAATCTTTATTTTGAAACTATTTTTGGTTCATTCATTGTTTCTGAACTTAGACTGTATCACATTCAAATTCATGTCCTAATGTGCAGGAAGGATTCTGAAAATGCAAGTTAAAAGCATGAAAAAAAATAGATCCTATATTTTAAAACAAAATATATTCACATTAATTAGAGATGTATCTCTTTGAAAAGCTCAGTCTCAGATGATGAAAGAGGCAAAGTTTTTGTGTGTATGTTTTGTTTTGTTTTTAAGAATGTCCAACACTGAAAAATCAGCTTATAAAATGGATTTTTTAAAAGTAGGTATTTTTCAGATACATAGATTCTCTATCTTAAATCACATATTTGTTTTGGTATCCAGATTAGGCTTTTGAATATGCTATGCTTTTCCATTTTAATAAAACCTATGCTGCATTATGCAACTGCTCAAGTGTGTCTCTTTAATGGACAAGATTTATTTCAAATAATGATTTCCTGGAGAAAAGCAGCTTTATGCAAACCCTAATACAACAGCTGCTTCTAAATATCAGCCGAATTGTGGCTTACACTCCACAGCTCTGGGTCGCCAGGCATGAAGGAACAACTGCCTTTTGCACTGAAAGCCACACTGTTGGGTCTAGTGCCCGCACGCACATTTGTGTATCTAAAATCATATTTTTAAAATAAATATTGAATAACAGTTTCCCATTCCCTTGTCTGGGTCATGTTTATGCCATTCCCACACCTTGGCAGAATAGTGACTTTTTTTTTTTTTTCAGAGGCATTTGCTATTCACCAGCTACTGTTCATTTGTAGTGGTAGTGACGCAGCCACTGCTGCTGTGGTTTCAGCAGCCTGCCCTCCAGACGCGTTCCTGTTAGCATGCATGGAAGTATGTGCTTCTGCAAATTGGTCATGTTAGATAAGAATTACCAAGCACACTACGTATTAGATCGGCTAATTATCTCAAAATAACCAGGAGGAAGTCTCAGTGGAGCAGTGCACCCTGCCAGCTGTGTCACAGCGTGGGTCCACAGCTCTCTGCTGGGGAGCACCGAGGCCCTTTCTTCTGGCGACTGGAAAGTGCCTTGGAAATGTTAATTAGCTGCAGATCACAACAACCCCTGGGATGCAGCCAGATATTAACATCCCTGTTCTGAGCTTGAAGGAAGGGGAACCAAGGGCCTCTGTAAACATGATGCTGGTCATATAATGGGCAGCACTGGGAGAGTCCCCTACTGTAGGATGCTCACACTTGAAGAGATGTTAACTCAGCTATGACCTCGGGTCTCTAATGATGATTGTTCTTCTCAAAAAAGAGAAATCATCATAAAATACATTGTCAGAACAGTCAGGAGCTTACCAAGAAAACAAGGCCTTGTTTGCATCACAACATTACTCGTATATACTAGTGGAAAAACAAGGCTCAATGCAGTATCACGTCTATGCCAGTGAAAGCCTCTGAGGTACAAGGTGTTAGTTTGCATCTGTAACAGGTAGAAAAAGATCTCTCTATCTACTGAGTCCCCAGTGAGTGTATGATAACTAAGAAAACTGTGGTAATGTAAACATTCATGTTGAATCCAAAGAACAAGATTTTTACCGTGGGGGTAAATAGACCATTAACACCTTCACCTGCAGTAACATATAGCAAGCTGGCAGCACAGGCAGGGGCAGAGCTACAGTTTTATTCCTGCACTGGTGGCCTAAGGAAATGCATGTACTATTTGCAAGAACACAGCAGAGGAAAGTGAGGATGTACAGTGAAATCTGTTTAAAGTTGCCATTAGGTCACATGGGTAGCAGCTAACACCAAATCTTTGGTCATGATTTGTCTTCAGTGCAGTCTCAGGGCACTCAGAATTCTTTCTAAGAGGATCATCCTCCTACAGATTTTTACAGAAACTTTTTTTCCTTCAAAAATAGAAAAAAAAAATAACTGTTTAGATTTTAAAAGAGCCTGCTCTCACACTGGTTTGGGCAGTGCTGTTAGCTGTGCCTGGACTTCAGGGAGATCAAGCTGGAGTGGTCCAAGGGATGTGGAACCTGCCCTGTGCTGCAGACACAGCCACTGAGGCTTCATGAGATCTCAGCCAGAACTGACCTGACCTACAGCACTGCTGGTGTGATATTTCTCCTCTTATCTCATTTCCATTCATGCTGTGATCAAACCAATGAAGATAACTTTGTGGTTAGAGAACACCATGAAAAAAAAAAAAAAAGAATAGAAAATACCTTTAAATTTAAATATTAATCTTTGCCATAGTCTGAAAGCTATGATAAGTCACAGCTTTTTAACTCTAGTAACACAAGAGAGATTTACAGAACCTTCACATTTTCATCAATAATTTTCATATTTTTTTTCTCAGAGTACAACTGGTAGGGGAGATTTAAAAAATAGCTAACTTTTTCCATATAGATTGCTTGTGATTTTAAATGATGTTTCAACATGGAAACCTGGAAATGTAGTAGTCATCAATTCATTCAGGTATTCTCTTGATTATTTCCCTAGGAAGGTATGACTTTTATTATTTTGTGTAGGTCATAAGCAGAAGGCAGATATTGTCTGTATTTTTTCATACCTAATTCTTCCTCTTCTCTCTCTTTCATCTTCCTACTGAACACAGAGGAAATGGGATAACAAATATGTAGAGATTGCATTGAGAAAACAAAAATGCCTCTTGGAAGTTTTAAATCTAGGGAAAAAGGGGTCATTTCTGCCCCCCACTGCCCCAGCTTCAAAAATGTTAAAAATGTTAACTGATTGTTTTGCAACTTGCCATTTAAGACATTTATGTCTGTTGCTGTAGGGGAAACACTCAACAGATAATGCATTGGAAACTTTTGTCAAGCATAAATCTTAAATTAGTAAGATTTAAATAGAAATATTAGAGACTATTAATTAAATGGAGATTATTTAATTTGTAGGTTATAACAGTACTGTGACCTACACAAGAAAAATTAGCCAAGAAAATTATTATCAATTGTCTGCAGAAAAAAAGGGTTATAAATTGCTTACTGAAGGTGGAGGTCAGAGGTAATGCAGTTGCAGGATATTAAATTAAGGAAACAATCACTGTGAGGTCAACAGGAAAGAAACATATTTTCAGTCTAGGTTTGTATGAAAAGAGACAGAATAAGAAACTCAGTAGATGAAAAAAAGAAGGAGTTTATGAAATCCACTGGGAAAAAATGTAAGGCAAATCAGTGTGATGACAGAGAGAGGGATCTGAGCACTTCTGTTCCTGAATGCAACTGCTGCTTTGCTTAATGATCACATCCCACAGGTTCTTTAAAGACAAGTTGCAGTTGGTTAGCCTCAGCAATGTGATTATCAGTAATGGGAAAACATTAAGAAAGAACTGCATGGAATGAGCAGAAGGACACACTTCCAGATGGTAAAATTAATTTGAAATTGAAACATGCAGGTGGGGAATTTATAGGAGCTTTCTATCAAAGGTCACTGAATTTAGGACTGATCCAAGCAAAGCAGATTCCTGCTGAGGAACTTTTTGTGGCCAAGAATGGTTTGCTCTGTTACTCCTGGAAAAGCCAGTTTTTCTTGAAGGGTTGAAAACCTATCCTGAGTTAATGTCAATAGACTGTTTCTACCAGCACATCTCAGGTTCACTGAAGGTCCCATTTTAAGCAGTAACATGTCAGCAGTTCCCTTCCCATCATTTACCTAGAACTGCTGATATGTGCTTACACGTGTTAACTGTAAGGCAGGAGAAAGTACCTAATTGCTTTAAGAAAGGACCTAATCACTTTATATGTAAAACAGGATGTTTGCAATCTCTAAATTCCTGAAACATAAAGAAAAATTTGATGATTAGTTACCAGAAAATCAGCAATAATACCTGAATTAGACACTTCTATGAATTATTCTTTAGCAGAGTTAGTGATTTTCCTGCAGTCTAACCTGTGGTGTGAACACAGAACATGATTTATTCAGAAACTGGTTCTTGGCATGCATATACATAACAGGTGAGAAGTATCTGAGCAAGGCAGGGTGCTATCATATGAACAGAGTGCTTTTCTCACCCTGCAAGAAAGCTCACAATAAGCCCCAGGCCAACTCTGCCTCAGGTCAGAATGATATCCAAAATCTTCTGACACTAAATGACATGGCACTAACGAACTGCATTATTTACTTTCCAGGGGGTGGAAGGGGGATTTAAATCAGCTAAAGATGTTCATGGATTAAGAGGATATCCATCCCTTTAAGTACTCTGTGTTGACAGTGACCTCTGGGAATGCATCTGAAATAAAGTGATTTCCAGCATATGTTTCCTGCACCAGTAATGTCTTACTCTCTTTACTATAACACTCCCCTCCCAAATAAATAAACAAACTACACCATGAACTTTAAGTGAAGAGTAAATATTTCTACTCAACCAGACACAAAGATATTTGGGGAGAATCTAATGATCCCAGAGAAAAAATCAATCATTCCAATTTAGTTTCAACATGCACCACCTTTATTGCATATTGATTTTCTACCTTCACAATCAGCTTCACACCAGAAAGTGAGATAGGACAGTGACCCATGTACCTGTCTTACCACTATCAGCTTTAACAAAAATCTATACTGTGCCACATCACTGAAACAAATGTTAAATAAACATGGTTGCCAGAGAAACTTTAAAATAATAAGAGAAAACATGACATATCTCTCTCTCTATATATATATGTATTTATTTTTTTTTCTTCTCAGGAAATCTATTTAGAGCACAATGTTTTATCTGTATGTTAAATACAATGGTGGCAATGTTTTTTTTTCTTGGTAGAAGGTTGACTCATTCATGATTTTGGAGCATGATGAGGTGATGGAAAATGCAATGTTTCTCTCTGAGAAGAAATTCTCAGGAGTGAATTTGGAAGCATGAGTGGATTAAGTCTGTCCTGCTAAGAAAAATTAAAAGAGATAATCCATATGGATGCTTGTGATAACTTGTGTTAACAGATGCATTCATTGCTGATTTGTTGGTTTTGTTTGCTTGTTTGTTCATTTGTTTGTTTGTTTTTAACTGAAACCTTTTCAGCTATTCATTCTCCATTCTGCACCCTAATTCACCATTTGTACTCACTGAAGAATTTTCATTACTAAAAACTATTTTTATTTTTGTTGGTGTTCTTTTTGTTTGTTTGTTTGTTTGTTTTTAATTAATTTGAAAACTAAGTGGAATTTAATTAATTTGGAAACCTTTACCCAACAAGTAAGACTCTGTATCCCAATAAAAGCTTTCTCCAAAACTCAGTTTTGCTCTGAAACTGGGACCTGAATATGTCTTGCCAACAGCTTCTAGAGATGCAAACCAGATTTTTAAATAATTCTGACTGAGTTAGCGAGAGTAATTTTACTTCTTCCTGATTTGTGGATTTAATCTAATCAAAACAAAATTCCTGACCTAGGTAGTAAGAATTCAGCAAAAACATTGTTTGAGGAGCATGGTCAGAGGGCACTGGCCCAAGAGAAATGTATTGAGAGCTGAGAGATACAGCAGAGTACTCTAAAACAGGAAAGGCAGTCAAAGTTGTTCTACTAGAAAGGAAAACATAAGAGCTCATTCGCACTGAACTAAGTTTTAAAAGGTATAAGTTGCATAAAAGCAAGTGCTATGTATTTCACATACACTTGAAAAAACAACAACTTCATGGTCAATATTTTATGACCAGAGACTATGTGGGAAGCAATTAACAAAGAGCCAATTGGAATGGAAGGCAGAAAAGGAGGTTTAAGCAAAGTGGTGGCCAGCCATGCACTGTGAGCAATTCCAGGGCTCTCCTTGCAAGTCAGTCTTTCTGCTATTGAGTTGCATCTGGAACTGACAACTCAAAGCTAAGATGTGATAATAAGAATTGTGCAGGGTGCCTGAGGTAGAACTAAAATTTGCTTCTGATGCCTGTAGCAAAAGACAAGGACAACTGTTCTGGTTTTAGTGAAATGATAGCAATAATATCAATTAGTTCACAAGAGCTAGCCATCTGCTATCAGTCATTTCTCTTCACTTACAGTGCACAGACATAAGACTAGACCACATTATCTTTACATTTACAACTGTTATACACCATTTTTTTCTCATGAACTGACTTCTGAATTTCTCTGGTCAAGTAGAAGAAAGTGGGAAGAACGAACTGGTAAAGCTTGATGCAGGACACAACTGCCTGTCCCTAATCCCTAAGATGCTAATCAACCTGATGAAACTCATAATCACTTGCCACTGAGGTTTTAAAAATATTTTGGAGCAGAAACTGCACTAAAAAAAAATATAAATAATAATAATAAAAGAGACAGAATTCTGTAGAAAGCAGTCCTGATACAGAAGCAAGCAGTAAATCTGTGATGCATTTCTGCAGAACTTGATTATAAGATTGTTGATGTCACACTGAAAATCAGATAATCCATTCATAATTTATTGCTATTTAACATAGTGAAAGGGTTCTACCAGCCAAATAATAAAAATGTTAAATTAACGGACAAATATAAGAGTTAGGCAAAGATTTATTTGCTTTATGCTGTTAGTAAACTTTCCTCAAAGTTTTTCCAAGCTCAACCTTTTTCTTCTAAATGACCTTGAACAGAGGTTGGTCTTATTTCTAGAGGGTTGTGTCCTGTAAATCAATTCTTAAGTTGTGGTAAAATACAATCGCTCACAATCTTCAACAAACTTTCTGTTTAGGAGAACAGCAACACTTTGGAGTCAGGTTAGAGTTTTTCTGACTTTCTATCTCGTTGCAATGCTCTTTTGAGCATTAAAAGTCTGTGGAAAGAAACACTAAAACTATCTAAAACCACTGTTTTTGTTGTTGTTGTTGTTTTTAATGATATTTGTATTTCAGGTACCTATAACATGTCCTTTGAAAGCTGAGTTTGGTAATATTAATTCCTCCAAAGCTGAATGATTAAAATAAACATGACTAAAAATAATTCCCATATGAGAGTACCCAAGATTAGAAAAAGAATAATAATAGAGATGTGCAGCCATGTGATGTAACTAAAGGCTTAATGCAGAGGTAAATTTGATATTTCTACATTCATTTTTCAAGTATGAAAACAAATAGTGACCAAATATATTTTGAAAATATTCAAAAAATATATTAAAAATTTGAAATATATTTGTAAAAAATGTTGACAAATATAAAATGATTTTTAAGTAGTAAAAAATAGAAAAGTATGTATTTGATATTTTTGTCCATGCATCAGATATGTGTACACAATAGATATATTATGAATAACCACTCCATTTGTATGAATAACCACTCCATTTGTAGAAGTTGAACAAAGCACACCCAGGACAGACAATAGACAGATTTCATGGCTGATGTGAAGGCTTTTCCCTATAGCTCTGAATCAGTTTGTTAGAGCATAAACACCCAGTCTATTTCCAGGGTGAGAATGAAGAATGAAAGGTGGAAAGAAGACTTGCAAACATGAAAAAAAATGAATGAAGCTGACTAAAAGAAAATAAAAGTCTATGGTAAACTTCAACTTTCTGTCCTATGAAGCGTATAAGACAAACTTGCCCCAGGCCTCTTATCTTCGAGACTGACGCTTGTATTGCTGCAGATCTTGGAAGCATTACAGCCTGGGGTAAAATCTTTCAGTAGGATGAACAATCACTGCAGCAATCTTTTTTAAGTTTTGCCTGCCAGAAAGATTTCCTTTCCGCAGTATGTATAGGGATCTCTAACGTACCTGTGATTCTTTCTAGCTTTTACAGTTATACTTTTAGCAAGCTGGACTTCTCTAATTTGAATTTCAGCCTAATTAGGCTACAAGAATTTGGCAAGCTCTGTCTATTCCTATTATTGCTAATGGGCTTCAGTGTATTGCAGAAGTCTGTCCAAGTCAAAGAAAGGTATATTCACTATATTTGCTTTACTTTGAATTTTACAGGCTTCCAAATGGTCTTAAGATTGGCTAAACTAGATCACGCCTAAAGTCTTAGGCTGAAACCCACTCATCAGCTTTATGCTTCTGGAAGCTTTCTGGAACATCTGGACAGAAAACTGTCTTGATCATTTCAAACTAGTCACTTCCAAGTGGAAAAAAAAAAAAAAAAAAAAAAAAAAAAAAAAAAAAAAAAAAAAAAGGTTTAGCAGCTTTAAAGCTATGTGATATAGCTGAAAACTGGAATCTGGGTGGTGGTAGATGATCTGTAATACTGGCCTAGGTGTAACAGCAGCAACTTCTGCAAACTTTGGATCAGGTTAGTGCTGAAAATCCCTTTGGACACTGAACAAAAGCTGAAAGTGGATAGATGCATGGTAGCAACAAAATGACAAGAGAAAAAACAGTTAGGATGTGGCCTTGATAACTTATTAGAGAAGGTTCATTTTTAGGGAATGCTTATTTCTCAAAATAAAGAAATATTAGTCGATCCAGTCAGCATGAATTACAAGAAATAATAGAGTAATCTTTAAAGTTATTTGCAATGTAGCACTATCTCTAATTTCCAAAGTAAATTCAGAAATATTTGGTGATGAACATGTAGAACAAATCTGTCCTCTTTCCCACAGTTTAGTGTATGAAGATGCAAGACAAAAGATTAAAATATATATTTGATGTATTTTGCAGATAGAAGAAATATGTACAATACTGAAGACAGATTTGTCAAATTCTCACTTTGTCTTGTAAGAGCAGAACTTTCTTACTGACTATACTACTTAAGCTCTGTATTTTAGTTAAAATAATTGTATCAGATACGTACTTAGACTCAAAAGCTTTGCAGAACTCTGCTTAGAGATAAAATGGTAAGCAGTTTAACCCAAATGATCACCCAAACTCCAGTTTCTAAGACTTAGATGTCTCAAACCATTGTCCTTAAGAAGTCCTCTCTTGTGACTACTGATTGTACATGTAATAAACATTCACAACTTCTGAAAAAGACAATCAAGAAGAATATTATTTTCATCTCCTGTTGCTTTGCTGACTGTTCTCTGACAAGCAATAACATCATACCCAAAAGCTCAGTGATACCCAAACACCCAGATAATCCACAAGCCATTTTGCAAACAAGCCATGTGATTCTCCCACACAGGTACCAGACATTCAGAAAGGTCTTGGAAAATCCAGCAACCAGCACTTAGTGCTCTTGATATCAGGGTCCCTTTCTCCTTTAATATGTTTCCTGTCACAACACCCACCCACACAGCTCTGTTGAAGAGGTCTTCTGTTGCAAAAAAAATAAAAAATAAAAAAATTGGAGTCATCAATCTTCAACAGTTGTTACATAAAGCTGCTTGGATGGACTTGCCAGAATAACCAGTTGCTTCTGTTATCCATCACTGAGCTCATTGGGTTTAGTTAATCTTCTGCATTAAAACTGCTGATGAAAATTCAGCAGTTGCCAGGGAACAAAATTTAAGAGAAAGTTGAGTATTTCTTTTGCAGTGTGTTTTAAAAATAAGAGGAAACCTGGACAGAAACATGCATATGGAACAGAAATCCCCGTAGACTGCTGAGAAGGCTCATGGTTTTATCATGTGTGTGCCACAGCAGTAATTATGCAAAGACTGCACTTATTTGTTTTCAGGAGAGGAACATGGAGAAAAAACATATTTCCAAAGATATTAGAAGGAGTGATGATTCAGCTTGACATAAATAGATAGGATAAAATTGGCAATTGTCGGTTAGTATTGTGACCATTAGTGGAAATCAATTGCTGCCCAGTCTCCATTTTCCCTGCAAGCTTGTATGATCCTAGTAAAAGGAAGAGAAAGGAAATCTAGACTTGCTTGCTTGAAATTTTGATTTTCATCAAATGGAAAGCTTTTGTACCAGATAAAGTATAGTGTGTTTTTATATTTTGGTAAGAAAGCATTACAGATTTTTATAGTGCCCTTACGTATAATTAATTCTTTCATTACACAAATGCACACACATACACACACACAAGAAGATTTTTTCCTGTATTGTCATTATTCCCGTGAAAGGATACAGCTTCTGCCTCTCACACAATTTTGTATCTTACTCTAGTCTTTACTTTAAGATTGTACAGAAACTACTCCATTCCTTGTTTTAGCTAGGCTATGAAAGCAGCTGATATACCATGATCCCAAAGGAGCAAAGGTCACTTTAGCACTTCCCAGCAGACCAGTTGATAACAGCTACTTCTCCCCTGCTTCTCTTCATTTTCAAGAGACAAGAGATAATCTCTCTGAGCAGTGAAATCGATACCTCCTGCTCCACAGTGCCAGTTCCATGCCAGACAGAGTGTGTATGCCCAGCATGGGTCGAAGAGCTTATTGCCAACTTCAAGCTAGGAAAGTCTAATTAATTCATCTCTGAGGCCACAATGTAAATTAGGGACTGGCTCATTTTGACTCTACAGGATGTTCTCACAGCTGTCTCCCCCCTCACAATCTGTTTCACCTCAGAACAAGTGAAGTGCAAGGCTAGCCAGCGTACTTGCTGAATTATGTATTTGAATTGCTTGTGCTTAAACCCCTAAAAAAATCTTAATGGCTTAATTAAGCCAGAAACTGCACAATGCATCTCCTTAAATCTTAAATTTGAGATTGCTCTCTCCTTCAGCAAGCCAACAGTGTGACAGTAAGTCCAGAGTGTAACTAAGACGACAGGAAATGTGGTGATATGATAACTTACTTTTCCATTTAAAACATCTCATTAGACATTGGTCAATATGTTGATATGTCACACCATAGAAAGTACCACAAGGATAAAAGCTATACCAGTTCTCCCAAGTGTGTATGTGAAGTAGGCTTTGGTTAAAGCTGTGGTTTTCCACCATTCTTACTACCTTGTTCTTGAGCCTCGTAGAGGTTCTGTTCTTGAGAGAGTTTAATGGATGTTTTCAAAAGGACAATGTGAGGTCTTGGTTTCAGAACAAAGCTACAGGTTGGGAACCAAGGACAACACAGTCTCCTAGGTTTTTCCTCTTGTATCAAAAAGAAAAGAAAAGAAAATTTAGTACTTCCTCCTCCCACCCCCCCCCCTATTTTTTTTCTAATTCCTTCTGTTCAGACACAGAATATGAGTATCTTATGTTGCGCTTGTTTTTGGAACTGAGTAGACCATTCCAAACATATGTTTATGTTTTGTTCACAAACTTAAATTTGTATATCTATGATTTGCTCTCTACAGTAGATCCACTATGTGCTCTATTCCTTTGGCTGTTCAAATGTGGTGAAAGGTGGGTAAGAGAGGAGAATAGTACAACACATTTTTACTGAAATTAAAAAATATATGTTCATAAATTTCATTTCTGTCTCTCCTAACACTTTGCTACAAAAAAAAATAATAAAAAATCAACAAGTTTCAGTAATTTATATCACACATCATACACACTATGTGTATTCATAGCATACATACATCACTTACAAAGTTTATCATGTGAGAATAACAGCTCTAACTAGTGTGAGCCTCATTTTGGTATTCTCAGCAGCTGTAATGAAGTAGTCCTGACGTATTTCTATCTTGGCATCAGATCTGAGGGTTGCATCATCCCCAGCAAGGCTCAAGGAAATTAAGGAGACCACAAAGTGCACCATGCAAGAAGTCAGCACTTTATACTTCAAGAAGGGAAGTTTGCTAAGATCAGGTTCTTCCTGGACAGAAAACAACAGCTTGGAATGGGCCTCTTGTTTTTCTTTCTCCCATCATGTCTTTACAGAGTTATGCTGTTAATTCTTCTCTTTTCCAGGAATTCAGCTGTCAGGTGCCCAACCACTTTGGAGGCTTTCTGGGGAAAACAAACAAACAAACAAACGAACAAAAAGATGACACATTGTAGTTGTCTGTTTTTTATTGTTATATGTGCTGTTATATGTGCTGTCAGAGTGCATCTTCCACAGACATAACTGTCTCTGAAGTCCTCTGCCATGACACCTTTGACACCTGCATACCTGACTTGGCTGTTGACATGCCCCCCTATAATAGTGTAGCCAACAGGCAACTGTACACAAAAGTTATAAGCTCCATTCAAATCCCACAACATTTTCCTGGTAATAAATGCCATGTAGCCTGATAGTTGAGTTTCATGCATCAGATTTCTGTGTATATGATGGCATGGTATTGCTACCAAAGGAACAGTTCAGAAAGGAAAGAGGCCAAGATCAGACTAATGTTCTAACTGGGTTTAATCCTGAACTGCCTCTGCTTTCCCAACACATTACCATGTTTGCTCCCTCTCTTTGCCTAGCTTTAATCATTTCTTACAAAGTTCCTTCTCAGAAAAGTACAACAATCTGCATTTGGCTCAGAGAAAGAGGAGAGGCTGCTTATGTTATCTGTGGGATCTGGAATAAGGGAAGAAAGATAGAACAAGAGGTGTGTTGGAGATTAGCTGTGAATGCAAAAAACAAACAAACAAACAAAACAAAACAAAACAAAACAAAACAAACAAACAAACAAACAAAAAAAAATAGAAAGACTGATAGTGAAGAGGAAGCACCACAGTCTAAGAAGTGAAACTCAATATTTGCCCAGTGTCCCTGTATTTTTTTTAAACTTAGATTCTTTTGAACCATTGGTTCAAACCCAAAGTAGTTTATTAGAGAATTCAAAACATGCTCTTGGATTTCAAGCCTGTCTGTAGCTATTAACTAGGGACAGCAGAAGCAGGGCCAAGATAGGAAGTCCCTGGTGGTCACCTGAACCCAGGCTCTCTTATGCCATTCAGATGTTAATAGCATACACAGGACGTTAATCTGCTCTCCTATATCATGTTAGCAAATCAAAATGCCTTGTGACAACATGAATACCCCATGGTATTAGCGGCTTTCTGAAACGTCTCATTAGATCTTCATAACTGTGTAAATTAAGCAGGGTCAGACCTTGGCAGAAGTGGACATGGCTCCCCTGAATGCTGATTGCCTGCAGCCACAGCAGAAGGACTAGAATGCAACTAATTCTTTACAGCCATTTCAAAGCTGGCTTATCCAGGTCAGATGTGTGCATGCATGCACTGAAAATTACCATGTGATGGAAGGAATTTAGGGGAGAAGTGAAACAGTAAGAATGTCAGTCTAGCTGGATAGGAAGCTAAGCTGCTAACATTGTCCCTCATCCTTTGCAAACACCTGCCATGACCCTTAAAAGCAGTCCCCTCTAATTTTCTTTATTTTCCCACAGCTTTTTCTTTCTAAAAGTCTTGACAACCTGGTTTGCAAAGCAGATCCACCAGGATTTTATTTACCCATTTAATTAAGTGTCTGACTTTTCCTTTCCCTGACAAAACAATATTAAAGGACACTAACAGACACCAGCCTGACTTCAGTACTCTGAATGTTATAACCACTGATGAATCTAATCCTGAAACGCATCAAGTCAAAAGGGCTTCCAGTTCCAGGACCATGAAAGGGGTTGGGGGAATAGCTGGAATTGCAGTCACTAATCTTGAATTGTCCTGGATGAATTTCAACCTGAATCTCTTGCAGAACTGAAAAGCTAATACACTTCGTCAAGAGGCTGGGCTGCAGGCAGGGCATGAAGTCTGAGAGAATCTAGGGGATGGTTTCAAGCACAGAGAACTCATCAAAGATTGAATGGAGTCAAAGGGGAGGATGAACTCAGTCACAGGATCATGCATCAGCATATTCTACCATACCTTTCCCTTTCTAGTGACCTAAAAGTGATCTATAAGCAGCCATAAACAGGAAGAGCTTATTAATATAGGTGTACTACCTCAATTCGCATAAGTATGTGTATTTTATCAAAGCCACAAATCAAATAAGTCAATAATCTAATCTCCTGATAATATGCCATTATCAAAATATAAGTTTCACAGTTAAAAATACTTTTTTTTTTTTTTTTTTTTTTTTTTTTTTTTTCCCCTACACAAGTTTGATTCACTTTGTAGCTGGGAATATATTCTAATGGGTATAAGTGCAGCAGTCCTGATAGTTACAACAGGTTGAACAGGTTGCAGAGTATCCTGGTGTTTTCTCTATCATTGCTTTGGTGTACATTGTGAAAGCAGCCTCTCCTTCTTTCTTATGGAAAGTGTCTGACCTGAACAGGATGGCGAATTGCATGGTGTCACTAGGCAGACATTTTTCATGACTCTCCATTTAGTAACCAAGGGCTCAGCAAGTTTGGAGATAAATAATTCCAGGGTTGGTGGGTTATTGATGTTCTTCTACCAAGGAGGCAAGTAGCTTGACAAGGTAAATGGTCCTGGGCTTTGGTTGTGATGCTAAAGATAGAAGAGAAATGTCTCAAGAAAATGGGAGTGTCCTGCTGAAAATGGCTACCACAGCAGCAAGTCATCATGAGAGATGAGCCCTCTCCCCTTGTCAACTAAATGAATGGTGCAGGTGGCTTGGTTTAAAAGGAAACCTGCAGCACAGGGTGAAAGATTTTCCTGATGAGACACCCAATTAACAAAGGTGACTGAATCTTTTAACATATTTTAAACATAGATCCTCAGTTTCCTATTTAAAAATGGTTGACAGCTAATTAACTAGAAAACTACTCATCAATTTCTGACAATGTGGATTGTGACATGTTAAAGTTCTTGTTTAAATGCGTAAATAGATATAGATGATGGGGTCATGAAGTTCAGATCTAGACCTACACATTCACTTTGTCAGCTCAGGCAGGAGTTTGGTTCGAAGTATGAATGTGAATTTTGACACCTTCTTTTAAATATAGAGGAATTTTATGAAATTTAGGTCAGTAGCTGAACTTTTACAGTGCTCTGTAGGTGCATGGATCTGTCTGACAGCTTTATTTCCATCTTGGAATAAGGTAGGTTATACTGAAACAAAAAAATTTTTACAGAATCTGAAATTTGTTTTCCTAAATCCTGTGTCACACTTTTACATGCTCAATTCCAGGACCATAAGCTGAGTAAGCCTGAATACTTTCTCTGAAATCAACTTGTGTTTGTGTTTAAGAATAACCCCTTAAACTTCACAGGACTGAAGACTTGTCTGGCAATTCCAGTGAGATTTTCACATCTCCATGCATGAAATCAGACAATGAATGGAAAGGTCAGAACAACCAGAGTCTCCTGTCCAGAATTTTGAAGATCTTGTGAAAGCTAGGAGTTGTCTGAGCCAAGTAAGGAAACTCTTTGTCATAAATAAAATACAATTTCAGAAACTGGGGAAGAGCCCATACTGTTTTGGAAAGATTTTTGTTTGTTTGTTTCTAAGTAGGAGCAGAAACCTCATATATCCTTCAAGACTGAACACCAAGGGGAATGCCCAGATATATTCCAGAACACTATGTCTTATGTCTTGTCAGAAGCTTTGATTCCTTGGATGCGTACGTTCCCTCAGTGCCATGATTTGCCATATTTAGCTATCTTTGAGATCTTTTGCTGGTAGAGGCAAGGGGGTCTTTACAACTTCTGCAGGTGACTCAGAAAAGTACATTTAATACTTTTTAATACATTTAATACAGTAATGGTTTCCTCCCTTCCTCCCTTGAGGAAAGAACTTTCTCAGGTATAAACACAGATCGAACACTTACATCTGTGTCCAAAAAACAAAAAAATCTTACTCTTCTTCTGGACTAGCATTTTCCAAATACCACCTAGAAAACTCAGGACCACATCAGCAAAATTAAGGCATCATGTTTCTGGGGCCTGTGGATACTGGGACTCTGCTTCTGTAGTACTGTACTGTTCAGCAACTGAAAGTCCTGGCCAAATGAACTCTTTTTTTTTTTTTTTTTTAGTTTATCTCATAAAATTTTAAAATAAGGTTCCTGCCCTAAGCTCCTGAGTAAAAACTCAAAGTCAGCAGAACATTTTTTGCCATAACTATAAAGATCTCTTTTAATACCATAGACCTCTAATTACATCAGTTATGAAAGGGAGCTTTCCACAAGCACACTGATATGCGCTATCAGGACAAACCCTAAAGATATTTTGAGTATAAGCATCATAATACCAATAATGCTTTATAATATTGATTGATTCTCACTATGAAAGTGCAAAGAACAGTGAAAACTTAAGGATAGTTGGGTTCTAGTCTGAATGTTCCAGTGGACTGTGCTAATGGTTTTGTTTACTGTTAAACAAAATGGAATAAGTTTATGGTAGGATTAGTGTTTATAATGGTAGGTCTGAGTTATCACACACTGTATAAAGGCAGCAGCCTGGCTACAGCTAAGCCTTTAACCTTACAAGCAGCATAACTGTGGTATGACGTATATTCTTTTGACACTTGCATGGAGGAGGGTTTCTAGTATCTGAAGAAACTAGATCAGAATCATCTATTAGAGAAAAGCACAATGAGATGCAGTTTTTTAGAGATGATGCTAACAGAAATTTAGGCTAGGGCTAAGTTATTGATTTTTACAGTGAAGGTGGTTAATTAGTAGATTGACTGACAAAGGAAATACGGCAAATTTTCCAGTGCTGGGAGCCTTTAAATCTAGAACTGTATGCCTAGAAAATACTACAGCTGTAAGGACTAAAATCAATAGTTTCCCAATAAAATTGAATGCCTGTTTTATATATATTAGCTATAGTCCAGTATGGTTTTAAAATCCACAGAAGTTTAAGAAGAATGTTACTGCAGGCCCTGATTCAGCAGTGGGGGTATTTGAATTACCCTAAACCTACACATTTTGTCATTGGGATAGACCATGTAGTGCTCTCTTTTGCCTCAGCTAATGTACTTCTGAAGATTAATCCAAAGCAGCAATTCTACTGGCTCTGGCCCTGACTATAAGGCATTTAGAAAACCCAGTTCCCTAATGTTCAGTCAGGAGTTCAGCTGGGTTTCAGTGCCCAGTTTCCTAAAACCTGTTCAAAAAGTTGCAGGTTAAATTAACTTGATACTACAGTGGAGGAAATAAAGAATACTTCAAACTAAGATGTATACATCCCTGTAGCCTCTGATCTCTCTCACACTGCCTTTTTTTCTTTTGTTATTCAAAGAACAATCAGAATTGGCCCAATAGGTCTGCAGTGGTAAACCCTGTAGCAGACAATTCCTGAAAACAAGAGAGGACATCCCTGCTTGACAGTATCATTTCTCACTTCTATCCATGTAGTTTAAAAGCAGCTTGATCTTCTCACTCACCCCATGGTAACTTAATTTTATGAATTGTTAAAAGTTGCTTCAGACAGCTAAGTATTATAGAAGAATGTGCGTAGGCAAACATATTTAAGAATTGCAGCATATTCAGCATATTCTGAATGGCATAGGCAGAAATAAAGGCAGTGGGAGGTCTGTATTTGACTGCCCGGATCGAACATATGTTTGTGCAGAATCCTACAATCAGCACCCTGTTAAATCTTCATTCAGACTAAAAATCTCTGCCCAAAGTCTATCATGCAGAAGTATATCTGCATGAGCAGAGGGCTTTCTGCTCCTCTGTCAGGATTCTGTTGCTCAGAAAATAAAATGAAATAAATAATAAAAAGGGTATCAATAGAGTAATGAGAAGTATAAATTAAACAGGATAGAAAATAAAGCCAGAAAATATAATAATCTCAAACTTTCATGATAGTCAGGTACTGAAATGAAAGTCACTTCTAAATAATGTGTCTCCACCTTGGACCAAAGCAAAATTTTGGATCTGAACCATCCTGAACTCAGGGTCTCTCCGACAACAGGATATGGATTTCAAATGATTTGGTGCTTTGTTGAGTGGTAGATGAAGAAAGACTCTCTGTGGTAGGAGAGGTTCCATGAACACAGTCACATCTCCCACATCTCCCTGATAACTGCTGGTAGTGGGACTCTTCCAGTAAAACCATTTTTCATCATCTGGCTGCTATTCTGGTCCCAGCTGTGCTATTGCAGCTGCTGTAATAAAAAGTGCATAAAGCCAAAAATCTGGGACAAGATTTTTATTCCATAATGTTTTATTTCAGCACTAGTCTTGAGGCATCAGTATTTAAAGTGATACCCAGTTCAGCCCTGAAGTTCATTTTATGACGGCACAGTAAATTACCACCAGTCAGCTGACTGCAGATACCTTGACTTACCCCTGGGGTCTTGTAAAATGCAGCAGTTTCATAGAGATTGCTTTACACTTTTAAGAATTTAACTGTACTAAAATAAGCACAAGTGTTTGTTTGCTGATGCTCAACTGAGGACAACATGGAAGTAAGATGTTATGTTAGTAACTAAACATGCCCATAGTAAGTCTTCCTCAGATTCTGCTTTTGAACACTGATAGGCACAGAATTCTGTGCAACAGGTGCCTTTGGTTTCGATAGTTTGAACACAGGTTGGAGCCAAGTCACAATTAAATCATAGGCGCATACCCTAACAAAGAGAGGAAATACGGTATTTCACTTGGCAAAATGAATATTCACTGGGAAAGTGGAAAATATAAACATCAATTATTTTAAAGTTGCTAACCATCTGCTGATCCATCTTAGCATTTCCAGTTCTCTCTGCCATAGGTCAGCCCTGGGCTAGAGATCACATTTAAAGCTTCACATTTGTGATGCTGCTGCAGAGAACACTGCGCTGCTCTCAGTCCTGCTGTTGAAGCACGGGATTCATGCTGTGTGAACAGATGGGTTAGAGATTTGTTGGACTTCATTGAGACTGCTTTTGCTACTCTGTAATGCTGCCTGTTAAATAAACATTAAGGCAAATTACTGTGTTCTAGAGAGAAAGATGTGGAAGGCACCCATTTAACACATGTTAAGAAAAAGTCTCTCCCAACCCACCCTAACCTCTGTACCACTCATTATATTCTAATTGCTAAACCTAGTGCAAAATCCTAAGAAAGTCTTGTTGGCCTTCATGGTGACTTCATTGCTCTACTTGCAAGATAGAGTCTACAGTTTGAAACTCTGCTATGAAAGATGACAAGCCTAAGTCTCTAGCTAACTCTCCTCTAAATTTTCTGAGGTCTGATCACCACAAATATTTAGCTTAGACAATCAGGGCACTCATTGCACCAATATTAAATATATTCTATCCAGGAGCACTACAGGAATTCAGACACTTTGCCCCATTCATGATATGGTTGTAATTTTCTCTTTGCCACAGATATATTTCCAGGTGCTCTAAGTTTTCCAGTCTAATGTCTGGCTGGGATACTTCATCTGGCTCCATCACTTCATGCTTAAATTCATTCCTTACCATTTTCAAAATCCACCAACATTCATACAAAGAGGAGAACAAATCATCCTCCACAATATTTGTCAAGTAAAAAGGATAGAATATCTGGGCATTTGCAACAATCACAACTCAATTTTGAGGTTCAGAAAACATTGTTCCTCCATTTATTTTGTGTCAGATCAGAGTATTTGTATTAAAGAGCCATGAGGAATACTTGTACCAGGTGCTGGATCCATGTGAAATGTCAGAGAATTTACAAGTATGCCACAGAAACAGTTGTGGGGGTACTGTTTCAGCTCTTCCATAGACTGGACAGTAAGGTGGAATAAACTCACTCTTCCTCATTCCTGCCAGTGAGCTAGCAGCAGCAGTGGATTTGGGACAAAAACTGAGTTTGAGCAGTACTTTTAACTACTTTGTATTAATGATCTAGGTAGATTTTTAAATTTTATTTTATTTTATTTTATTTTATTTTTGACCCCCCACTTTTGGGGTCAATTACTGCCACGTATTCTAGAGGCACAAGCTTGTTTCAAGTGGGGAAAATTAAGAGTCAGGTGGAGAAGCAGCCAGAGACTGTCTGAAAATGCTAGTCCCTCATGTAATAGTCCAGCGGACACCTTCGAGGTTTGCCAAACCCTCTGCTTTCCTTGGAAGAACATGGAGGTGCTATAATACCACAGCTAAGTTAATTAGGGCACAAAACATCAGCTTTCCCTCACATGTTTTCTCCTGTTGAAGAGGACAAAGAGGAAATTATAGGTTGTATATTATAAATTAGATTTAGAAATCTTAAAGTCGGAGTGAACAATTATTAAAATCAATAAGATAGCTCGGAACATTTGCTTTCCTTGGGAAGAAACATTGTTGAATCTGCCATCCCATATTCTGCAAGCAAAATATTAATCTGATTCTTACAAGTTTTAAAAACTTCTGTTTTAAGGAAAACCTTTGATATCAGATTATTATATATGTATTTATTTATTATTTTATGAGACTGAAGTCTCATAAAAATGCTGACATTTCAGAGGAAATTTACCTTGCTGGGGATGTATTTTATCTTTCTACTATTTAATCTCAGTTTCTCCTTACTGGATTCCATCTGCCCCAATCTTTCTCCTTTTTTATATTCTCACACTGGTCATCTTTTTCTCAATTTTTCAACCACATGCCGATCATTATATGATTTTGCTTTTGCTTAGCCAAAAAAAGCAATTGCAATGACCCCAACATCCCAGAAGTCAAGTCATCAATATAAGTTTGGAATGAAAGCAATATTGACTGCCAGCACTTTTATAATTCCTAGCAATCAACTCCAGTCTCTTCTCTCTTAATGATACATGGATAAAAACATTTGACTTCACTTTTCCAATCTATACAGAGGCTTTCACCATCCTTTATAACCCACAAATTCAAGACAATTAAGACTTGATTAAATCCTATCATCTATCAGATCTCCTAAGCCTAGTAACGGCTTCTTGGAGAAGCCAAGTAATTTTGCAGCTTCTCCCCCTCCCTTGCCTCTCCATTCTGGTCCATGTGAGTTTCTGGCTGTAAGCATGAGTTTAATTAAATGTAATTGACATCCAAAATTAAGGAGATTATTCTAACCTGTATCATAGAAGCTATGTTTTCATTAGCAAATTGTCTTGAAAAAATATCTAAATAAATAAACATATATATACTTATATTTATATTCATAATTATATTTATATTTGTAATTATATTTATAGTAACATTTGCATATATAATTACACTACTATTTGCATTTGTATTTATATATACACTGTATATATAGAAATATAGATATATATGTTTAATGCAAACCCACAGGTCTTTCCTTTGCATTAGTTCACACCTCTACACTGCCTTGGTACATGCAGATTAATTTCCCTAAGACAAATTTAAATAGAAATCCTGATGTGAACATGCTTCCTGCCTACTGGGGTATGCTCCAAACTATGTGACAGACACACTGTGAGTACATAACACACATGCACTTTCAAAAGATTTGGTTGAGAGCTCCCATAGCACTTTCGGCACATATTCTATATAAAAGACTGAGTGCATGAGTGCATATGACCCTAAACTGCCAGCTCCCTACAGTCTTTTCACTCTGCTTCTGTGACGTTCAAGACATGTCCACAATGTTTCTTAAATTCTAGTTTTAATCCGTTTCTAATTTTTACTCATTCTAAATTCTTTTGGCAGCACCCTTAAGAAGACATAACCTTTTCTCTCTTTACACCTTTCTTTCTATAATAATTCTTTTACTCATGCGTGCCATGTTAATGCCTGTACCTTATACTCAGCACCAATCTAAGGGTGCTGTGAGTTTAGATCCTCAGGAAACAGCCTTAAGTGAAGCTTACATTTGGATGCTCAGGATCTGTCTCTTAATCATGGCATGTTTGGAAGACAGGTACAATTTTCACTTCCTAGAGAATGAGACCTATTTGTCAATGGCAATCATCATGGCTGTTGGTAATGCCTGGGTTTTGAACAGGCTGAGGGGACAATAAGTTCATTTATGAGTTCTGCTCATGTAAGAAGTAAACAGTGTTTTGATCTTTTCAGAGCTGTGCCTTCATTGCAGTGCACATGCTGAATGGGAAAGAAAACAGATGTGTAGAAGGGGAAAGCTGGACACAGTTTCAGAATACTCAACATATTGGTGTCCAGATTCTTTACATTCAAAAGGCAAGAGGACAGTTTTTAGGAGATGAAGCATACACCGAAGTACTCAAAAATATTATCTTATTTTTTAAAAATTCATATTTCTTAAACAGATTTAGTCTTGAGTTGTGCCCACGTAAACAGAGAACGTGGATCACACTGACTGCACTGACATTTTGATAAGAAAAATATAACAACCCCACTGGTCCTCTTGTTTGCCCTGCAGAACAGCCATAGCTTCACATCCTTGCTCTGTTCCTGAGAGCTCCCCATCACTGATACGTGGCCATAGGGGGTTAGCCCTGCAGACAGAAAATATGGGAGTGGAGCTATTTTTAGTGAGCAAACCATAGGCAGAGGTAGATACCTAGAAGTCAGAGGAGCAGCAGCATCGGACATGAGAGCAGGTCAATTTACAGCCAGGTTCCTTTTATAATTTGTTCATAAAGACCTGACAAATGACTGAGCAATGTTTTAATAAAGGTTTAATATACTTCCATAATAAGATTAAACAATCATGACATGGAAACATTAGTAACAAATACTAATTGAATCCCTGACATGTTCATAACAATATCTATTATTAATAGGATAGATTTAAAGGGATTCAGCACTAAATAACACCTAGCAAACAGCTTGTTGCTCATTTATCCAATAGCTTCAATGAGGTTACTGTTTCATCCTACCAGGGGCACACAGAAAGCTAGGAGAAGGGTTAAAGAAATTCCTATCTCTCCTGTACTGTAAAGGGTAAAGAACTTTTCTGGCTTACCTATATCTTGGGTCATTTTGCTTTTTGAACAATTACCATGTCAAGGGCAAAGTGCGTTTCAACAGTCAGATGCTCTTTAGCATTATTTGAACCATTGGTCCAATTTCCTGCTCCCCTGTGGGTCATTTGTGAAATCTTAAGATGGTTATGATTTTTCTGTAACATCTAAGATACCATTTCTCCAAGGTGCATCAAGATTTTGAAGTGGAGACCAAAGCAAGAAACTTGCTTGGATGGAGCACTATGAGGATATAAGAGAGCACCTCAGGAACAAAAACTAAAACAAACAAACAAACAAAAAACCACAACCTTCATTTCAGGAGCAAACAGTACTGCTGTCCTTATTTCTATAAGAATCAGCATTCTATGATAAAATCAAGGTTACGATTTTTCTTTTATCTGTGTTAAGAAAGGACAGAAGTATAGGGGTAAAAAAAAAAAAAAAAAAAAAAGTGAAAGAAAGTGCAGGCTCAGTTTCCAGCATGTCAGAGGTCTATGGGATGATTCTTTAAATAAAAGGTCAATTAAAACCAACCTAGGTACAATCTATGAGTAAGTCTGCTGGCTAAACAATCCTGTGTTGTCTCTGGCTGTGCCCTGGGACTGGATTATGTATTTGTTCTTTTCCATCTCTAGTTACGGTGATGTTATACAGTGTCCTGAGACAAAGCTGTGAAAAGCTTGGTCTAAAGCCAAATTGCTCTGGGGTAAAAAATTGCCTTTTTCTTTGACGCAAAATAGATGTCTCTGAGAAGACATAGGCGAGGATGAAAAAAACATCAGTAATTGCTGCTTTGCAAAGGAAAGCTCCAGGGCCAACTGACTTAATTATGCTAATCACCCCATCAATCTTAATGGGATGTAATCCTAAAAATACAGTCAGTGAGGTGCCAAGAAAATTCCTCGTTTTCTTACATTTGCTAAGGCCACTGATCACATGGCATCATTATAAAGGTATCACCTTGCTCAGAGATAAACCTTAACTAGTTCAGATCCATTCAACTCGGCCAACTCAGTGTCAGTGGAGACGGCTTATACTGACTATGACATGAGATAATGAGACTGCTCCTAAAGCTTGTTATGCAAAAATCTCATGGAGGAGAGGAGAGTCAGAGACAAAGTTTTGTTAAACTCTAAAAAGGCTGTGAAATCCATGTCTGCTATCTTTTCTGCTTTTTTTTTTTTTTTATTTTTTCTTTCTTTTTGTCACCATCTGTTGCTTTTGTCAAGATTTTCCCACTTTTGTGCGTTTTCAGGTAGTAATGTAATTCAGACATCATGGACTGAATATGAAGACTTCTATGTCTAAAAGCCTGAACCCCTTGAGGAGTGGTGCTTCTCAAACCGCAAAGGAAGAATTGTTAATAATAATAATGGAGGTGGATTTTTCTGAAGGGGCACATATCTCAGGTCTCTTGTAAGGTGAGAAATGAGGGAAATACATGGAGAGGTTATATGCTTCTGCTCCCCTCTGGTACTGAAAGTGGGGTGGGTATCTGATTTGACACACGATCAAGCTTGTTCTCACTATCTCAAAGAGATATGCTATGGCTGGCCTATATTCATTCTCCAAAGAGATCTAATACTACCCAAATTTACTGCAAGTACTTACAGAGGACAGTATCTCCCCAGTGGATCCTATACAACATGGGGAGAATTTCCCCCATACCTTGAAAAATGTATTTCCACCTTAATTCCTTTCTGCAGTGCCCGATGAATAAAATTATATCTGCAGCTTTCCATCCAGATGATTTGTTCCTTTTTGCCTCACGTTTCAGAAGAAGTCCTCTCGCTTCCTGTCAGTTCTCATTTGGTCATATTATAGATTACCACACGATGTTAGCAAAAAGTGACTTGTGTTTATAGCTTTATACTCTGCCGTGAGAAGCAGTACAAGTCAGTTTAAATGCAAGGTCACCAGAAAGTATGTGGATGAAGGGAAAAGTGATAGGATATGCTGCTTTTCTCTCAACGTATCTCAGATTGGACATTAAACAGGAGTTCCATTGTTCATTTTCCCTGAAGTCCATTTTCCCAGATCTAAGTTTCAAGGATGTCTATGTTTTCCAAAATGAAATCATCCAACAGCTGCACTTTGAAACTTGGGGTTTAGGCTAGAGGGCTGGAGTATGTACAAGAAGGCTCCAAGTTCAGGTTTAGAACACGTATCTCCACCTTTTCCAACAATGATGATAAAGTGTGAAATGCTCACAAATACAAAGCATTAAAATTTAATATAGAATTTACTGAGCAATTAATATTCTGTTTGCTCTCTTGATCCATCCAGCAAAATCAAATAATTTTCTGTCAATCTAAAAGCAAAGTAAAAATCTTGCAGTTTTAGCAAATAGTAAATGCATTCTTTTTTTTTTTTTTTTATGTATAATAAACTCCAGTGACCATATTCTCACTTTAATATGGAAGGCTGCTGTTTTCAAAAAGTGTAGTGTGATATCTAAGCAAAGATCAATTTCAAAGTAATTTATATTTTTATTAAAAAAAAAAAATATATATTGACATGGTCTGAAACAGTGTTCTAAATTCTGCACAAATTAATGAATAATTTAGGATGTTTTGAAAAGGCATTTTACTGAATGCGCAATTCAAAAAAGAAACAAAAGATGATAGATGGTATTTCAGGAAAGTACATTTTCTACAACCTAGATTCAGAGATTAACTAAATACAGAATTTTAAATCATGTGCTATTGCATGGATCTGTGGAGATGTAAATCATCAAGGTATATTTGATTTTACTTTCAATGTAAAATCAATTTTGTGTAGAATCTTTTTTTTTCTTTTTTTTTTTTTTTCTCCAATAAAATTAATAATATATATATGAGTTCAAACAATTTGACAAGACCAATTGGTTAATCCTATGAGCCAATGCAGGATGTTCCGTGTTACAAAGAGCAAAAAGGAGTTTTTATTCCCAGTTATAAGAAAGGGCTCTCCTGAGCTGATGTTGATGCAAAATACTGAAGGCTGAAACCAGGTTATTTGATCTAAGGGTGCATAGGTACTGAAGAAGCATAATGATTTCATGAAATCATTCAGTACTTCAAAAAACTTAGCCACATATTTCTGATTATATGGTAATCTAACATCCTGAGAGCAACAGACTCCTGTCTGTATATAAATCTTCTACTTGTTCTTTGCTATTTTATTTTAATTATTTTATTTTATTCTTTTATTTTTGGAGCAGATCAATTGCTGTGTTGCAGTAAAACAAGAAGCATGGTGAATAGACATCGCTCAATTTCTATGTCCTTCATAAGTAAATTATTTCAGTCAAATCCTCACTTGCAAAAGTCCTCCTCTTTGACTACCATCTGACTGGATGGAAAGGAAAACATGGTTACTGTAGTTTGTGATGCATAAATGAAGAACATATTTGTGTTAAAAATTAAGGTGTTTATACCACACTGTAACATTACTCTAGCTTTAAAGATTTAATGAAATCCATCCTACAAGGTTTCACTGCAATAAAAAAAAAAAAAAAAGATGTGAGATCTTGCACTCTGGAAGGTATTTCCTGTGGTAGGCCTTCTGCTATGTCTTCAACTGCTTTTTAAAATATTTGTCATACTGCAAGCTTTGCAGGTATGAGGGCTTTTATTCATAACAGAGTAAAATTAAGTGATTAAAATTCACACCTTTTAAACAGGGAAAAAAAAAAAAACAAAACACATGCCTAATTAAGAAATGATTAATCTGTGTGGATTAAAGCTGATCCCTTGGAGGTGTAAGTAGCAGACATTTGAGTAGGAGACAGAGAAAGAATTGAGCAGGAAATCAAATTGTTCAGGACAATCTCAGATGTGGGGAACACTGGAGAAGCTAGCATCTAGCTGGTAGGTTGATTGTACAATGGAAGAAAAATGATTGGACTGTACAAGGTTAAGTGAAAAAACAAAACAAAAAACATAAATAAAAACATGGTTGTGCTAGACTGCTTGTGAAGTTCTTCCAGCTCAAACCTTCCCAGATAAAAATTCTGAGCTCTGTGGCCCCGTGATGGAAGAAAAAAGCTTTGCACAAGTTTGCATTCTCTTTGCATTCTCTTTGCATTCTCATTGTTTTACCCCTATTTTGATGTCAAACACCAAAATGAAGGTAATATCATGCTAAGAAGATTATTGTTATGGAAGAGAGATTATATAAAAAAAAAAAAAAAAACACAAATGAAGAAGCTTTTAATACTTGAGCAGTTTCCTGCATTCAACCATTTTATGATGGAAAAATGTGTTAGTTGAATCTGCATGTGGCCTGGGATTCAGGTGTGCATTTGGTTTTCAGTATTATCTGGTAAGGTGACAGATCAGTGACTGGCAAGCCAGCAGCATCAATTAGATGACGAAAGGAGATGAACTGATCAGAGCTGATTTAACAGAAGGATGTACTGCTGAGCTCAGTCTGTAAAAGAGCCTAAAATTCAACTGTGATAGGAACTGGGCTATCCCAGCCTAGCTCTAGAGGGGATCAGGGCGAAGGGCTGTGCATGAGCCCCTGTGCTCATGGAAGAGCAGAGGGGGAGTGTGGACAAGGGCAGTTCTGCCACCTCCCATGCCAGGAACTGGCTGCCGATGGAATTTCTCCAGGTGGGGTCCACAAAGACATCTTCTTTTTTGGTACTGTACAAGAGAGAATGCCGTAGGGGGAATGGAAATCAGTGGGAGCTGAGGGCACAGAGATCTTTTGGCAGAGATTTAGTAATATCACCTGTGCAAAGAGACTGCATGTAGCCCTAAATGAACTCCAAAAACTCTCGCTTTTGTACATGCTAGCTTGTAAAATGAATGTCAGAATTTATGAAATCCTGTCTTTCATGCCTCAATTATGGCATGTCCTGGTGATGCCTGTTCTGTTTGAATCCTTTTCATCTATGTTCACATAAACCAGGCCAAGGAACGACTTCAGTGTGATTCACAGTGGCCTTTTGAGCAGCAAAGTATTACACTAAGTTCTCATCCTTTGAGTACTCTGAGCCTAGTTAAGTTAGATCTTCAGAGTACATAGTTTTATACAGGTTATATATAGAGAGGAAATATCTGTGTTTCCTGTGGTGCAATAGAAATAAGTTATTATTATTATTATTTTTTCTTTAAGAGAGAATATTTTCAGAAAGCAACACCTCTAAGAAGGTACTCTGAGCAAAATTTTCTTTTCATGTATAGCTGTAAGCTGTACTGATGTGCTGACCCAAACACTCATAAATTTAAACGATATGGAAGGCTCTGCGTGTAATTATCTAAAGCAGCTAGAACATTTATTATGATAATTAAAGTCAATTACTTTTATGACAGGAACAAAAAGCAAACACCACCTCTAAAACTTCCCTTGTTTTCCTATCTTTTGCCCAACGTAATATTGCTACAGCAATTATTGTATCTCACCACCCTCCTAGCAAATTCCAAAGGCAGGGACATCTTAATTCATTTGGCTAGTTTCCTTCCACATGACTGCTTCACTCAGTGGCAGAAGATAGATATATTTCTTAAGATGTTGATAGCACTTCTGACTTGGTTTGCTTTAAAAAATGAGTAGTTTATTGTTGTCAGGATACCTCTGGATAATGAAGGACATGGCTTGAATTATTGCTAACAAATTATTAGTTCATAAGCTATGCTAGACGCATCCTAATGCTCTCTGAAACGGAATGTTATTATGACTATGGGAACAATACGAGACTAAGAATATTTTATAATATTCGTGTCTGGGTAAATGTCTGCTCTGTTGGAGCTGTATTAGAATAGCAATCTATTAAAATAATCACAAACTACATTTCCTCTTGGGATTATATTCGGGGCCCAATTAATAGATTAACAAAGTTATTGACAGTGTTTAGAAAGTTTGATTTTCAAAATTCTGCTGAAATGTATTTCAGTTCAAAAGCAAAGGATGTTCCATTTAAGTTGAACAAGGTACCGTAGGGTGCTCAAGTTGTTACTAGCTTCCCTGTTCCACATCAGCTATCTGTTTCTCTGTACTTTTCTTGCCTTCTCTTTGCAGAAGCACTAGTTATCTATATCACAACAAAGCCTCTTCCATGCCTCACGTACAAGGTTACAGTTCTTTTGTGCTCTGGGCTGAGCCAACAATTTCTGTGCAAAATGTCCTCTCCCATATTGCTTGTACGTCAAACAAAGCCATGGTTAAAAAAGTCAGTACAGTGATGCTTAGTTTTGATTCTCTCTTAAGGTGGGAGAAACTGAATAAAAAAGAGCTATTATAAAGGAACGTTTATAGAAATGTTCAGCTGTGACAAAGGGACAAAACCCAAGAAAGCTAATGACTACTCTTCCAGTTCTCAAAAGTAGTTCAGAATTGTCAGTACAAGGATATTGAGCAAATACTTGCAGTTCTTAATAACATATGTCTTTCAGGGAAAACCAAACAAAAATCTTTGCCAGTACAGTACATGGGAACATTTCATGGGGCATCCAGGTTAAACATCTTCACTCGGCCACAATTTTCTGGGTCATTCAAGTTCCACAGTGCAAGCAGGTTCTGAGTTCTCCTGGAAATTAAGTGTCACAATGAATTATGTGACTTAGGCAGGATTTCAGGCTACTTAGATTACTAATACAGAGATAACAAAACACAGTTGGAAAAAAAATGGTTAATGGAATTATATTAATTAAACTAAGCTGAATAACCAGTTAAGATGCTGAAACATTCTCAAAACTAGAAATTCCACGTGTTCCTTGGCCTCCTACCACCAACTCCAGATCTCACACTGCCTCCTACTCTGCTGCACATGGTAAGCAGGGCCTCATTTTCACCCTGCTGAGTGTTGGCTGGTTGCTGCTTTGTGCAGGTGGAGGGGTCTTCTACTGTTGATTTAGTCTCAAAGGTGCAGCAGCAGCTGAAGAAATAGAGACAGAAGGACTCACTCCACTGATATCTGAGGAGCCTATTTTAAAAGAGAAATGGACACAAGAGGCTACATTGTCAAAACCAAACTGACATTTCCTAGAGCTCCCTCCTTGTTCTCTTCAGGGAATATAATCCATATTGTGGCAGTGATGGTATGAACAGGATATTATCCGAAAATGGATACATGGCTACCTTGCACAGTATTAGGGCAAAGGATTGTAGGCCTTCTGGGGGTTGTGGTGATGGGAAGGCTGGAGCAGGAAGCCTCAGCTTCTTATCGCAACAATGCCATAGGCCATGAACAAGATCTTAGATTGAGATAAATGCACTGAGTTTGTGGACAAACTTCTCCAGGGATGGGGCTGCATTTAAACGAAAGCATGTGTGTAAACAATATTGACAGGGCCTGGAGTCCTGGTGTAGACAGCACCAGAAGTATATGCACCTGCAACAAGGCCACATGATTTGCCTACACGTTTCACAAGAAGGATTGGAGAGGGGTCTTCAAGCTACAGTGCTAATGTCCAAAGTTAACTAGTGAGTCCTCCTTCTCATTCCTCTACAGCACTTATAATGCCTGAATGTACGTCACCTTATAGGCCATTTGAAAGGCATAAAGTAAAATATTGTGACGGCTAGTGACCCTTAAAATTCCCTCTCTGATACAGGTCATGTGCCATGCCAGGAATATCCATGCAAGCTATGCTGAAGATAAAAATAATTAGGTAAAAGTCAGCCTGAAGTGCAGTAATGGACATTGTAAGACTCTTTTCTTCCCTTGACTTACTCTATTGGACATATATTGTTAGTCTTTTAGTCCTGTCATATTCCACATTAGGGTTTCTTAATTTGAACCTGTTCTTCCCTGAAACTCCTCAGCCTTTCTTAGTAAGAATTTCTTAGTGAATTAATCTATTCTTTGCTTATAGATCAATCATTTTTAAAAATAACAGGACATTAACTAAATATATCTATGCCTCTATTAGCAATGCAAGAGCGTAGGAAAAAAAAATATGTATTCAAACATTGATTAATGAATTTAATCATTTCCACAGAAAATGGCATAAAGAATGAAAATGGCTCATTAGAAAAAAGGCTGTGAAAGTAAACATTTAGCCTGGTAAAGTTTCCTGGGGAAAGTCAAGGTCTTAAAGATCAAAAGTGTCATAAAATATATTTAACTCCATTTACAGCATTAGTTTTGTTATAGTTATTGTTTTTACTATTACAAAGCTGTGTTATTCCAATGCATAAATATAGAAAAAAACTATAGCTAAAAAGCGTTATTTATTTAATCACTATAAACGTGTCAATGACTAAGAACAAACCTGTTTTGGCTCTCAGCTGTCTAATATTTCCACTCTGTCACAGCAAAATAATGAAAAGTGCTTCCTTTTCATGGTGACCCATGTTCTGCATTTGTCACAGCTCAGGGGAAGTGTTAGTTCAGGTTCAACATTTCCAGCAGTCAGCTACGACTGCAATGTGAGTACCTTAACACACACACCTACCTGAGGAATTCTTCATATTTGTATATTTTACTCCAAGGTAGGTGAAAAATTAAGAAAACTAATTAGGGTGAAAACAAAGCACAGTGCAACTAACATTTCCATCTGGGGTTGTCACTTGCTGCACAGTAACAAATTATCAAATTGCTTGCCAAGGAGAAAAAAAAGCCTGAGTTTTCCATCCTTAGATACATGGTGACCTGGACTTATTTTGTGATTTCAGCAAGCTGGGCCAATACAAATTCACCGAGTCCATTTGCACAATTTTATGTACATTTCCAGGTGACAGATTATGGACAGCTTTCAAAGTTTTGACTGGGATAAAGTTACTTTTCTTCATAGTGGCTCATATGATACTGTCTTGGATTTTTGATGAAAATAGTGGTAACCCTGATATTTTCAGTTGCAGGTATTATTCAGTTGTTGCAGAGCAGTGCTTACACAGCACCAAGGACTCTCCAGCTTTTTGTGCTGCCCTGCCAGTGAGGGGGTTACGGGGTGAAGGGGACACAGGACCAGGAGCTGGGAGGGGTCACAGCCAGGACAGCTGGGCCAGACTGACCAAAAGGATGTCCCATACCATATAGAATCATGCTCAGAAATAAAAGCTAAGGTAAAGAAAGGGGAAGGGGAGGACATTTGGAGTGATGGTGTTTGTCTTCCCAAGAAACTGTTATGTTTGATGAGCTCTTCTTTCCTCGAAGTGGCTGAACACCTGTCTGCTGATAAGTAGTGAATGTAGTGCCGAAGTAGTGAAGGAATTCCTTGCTTTGCTTGGACGTGCAGCTTTTGCTTTACCTAGTAAACTGCCTTTATCTCAACCCATGAGTTCTCACACTTCTTCCTTTTCAATTCTCTCTCCCATCCCACCCAGGGAGAGTGAGTGAGCACCTGGTGGTGCTAAGCTGCCTGCTGGGGTTAAACCACAACAAGAGCTACATAATGAAATTTTGCTAACCTACTACCATTTATGTGCAGAGAGTATTTTGTATATGGCCTCATTCCACAGAAATGTAGTAGATTTTTGCTGTTTCCCTGTTCTTTTTATCCCTTGTTTCTCACATTAAGGTTTAACATTTTCATTGTCCTATGGTGCTGCTGCAGTTCTATCATCAGGTAAAGGTACAAAATCCAACAATGAATAGCACATTAAGAGTTAATCAAAATGAAGTTAGTAATGAAAGCAGCCAACATTTCACTTTCTTTTTTTTTTTTTTTTTTTTTTTTGTTTTTTGTTTGTTGTTTGTTTGTTTCCCTAGAATGTTGTTTGGATCCTTCCTGAAGGAAGGAGCTGCTAGAGTGTTGTTTTTACGATTCACAGCAGAAGCTTGATGGAGGATTTCAGCCTAATTATTTGGCTTGCAGAAGAAATCAAGAGTTCAGACATTTAGCTAATAGCATTGCCAACATTGTACCCTGTCAGAAAACAGGGCATCTAACCCATTGCAGTTATTCCTGCTTTTGGACTCTATTTCAAGGTACTTATAATCTGTACCTATGGTTTTAAAATTAATCCTGTCACTGGCATTATTTTGAAGACAATTATAAAATGATTGTAGAGTCCTAATGGATTTTAAAGATATTCTAGCCCTTCTCCATTTATGGGGTTGATACTTGAACTGAGCTAGGATACTTTTGGCAAAAGACCTGAATTAATAGAGGGCTCGCAATAGAGGTTCTTTGAATTTCCTGAAAGGTTTACATATTTTCCTGGTGAGCTTCATCCCTGGACTTCCCAACTCTCTTGTTTCGCAGGACAGTAGTGTTCGTAATAGTTCATTGAAGAAATTGCTGAGGGTTGGTCACTCAGTCTTAGACATCAAAAATGGGAAGAAGAGACTTCAGATGGCACTGAATAACTTGCTGTCCTTCCAATGATGTAAGATTGTAACAGTAAAAGTAATTGTAATATAAAAAAAAAAAAAAAAAAAAAAAGAGTAAAAGATAGTAATAATGGCAGGAATCTTATTTTCTACTTACGGGATCAGTTAATCATTCATTCCAGAGGAGGACATTCACTCCAGAGGAAATTAAATTCAGATCTTCAGTGACAACTGTGATAAGGCATTTCCTAGGGAGTGAAGCAATAAAAGTATTTATGGGACATGTAGGGTACCTTCCACACCTTGAAAGCTTTATCCCCTCTTCAGTACAGAGTGGGTTGTACATCCTCAGTGCAGATGAAAATGTTTCCCCTCAAACATTCATCTTGTCTACATCGAGTGTGAAGCTGCTCTTCACCCAATAACAATACTTCTAGAGAAGCTGAATACTGAATAGCCAAATGAACTGGTAAAAGATTTTTCTGGTAAGAAATTGAATGTTTCAAAAGTCAACTTAATATGAAGAAAAAAAAAAAAAAAAGTGCAGGGAACGTGCAATTAACCGGTTGGCATTTATGCAAGACCCTGGGACAAATGTCCTTTGCTGGCCCTCTGCCAGTACTGCACAGGCTATTTCTGTTTGAAGGGCTTCATGTTAGCGGGAGCTGAGAGTTCTTTTTATTTTTTTTTATTTTTTACATTTTCATGCAGTGAAATAATGATGACATAAATGCCAAGAAACAAGATCAAATGTATTTTGGGTCACTACTGCTCTTTTACCAAAGTGTTTCTGGTATTTGGCACATAGGCCAGCTCATCAACACGTATCAGAGGTTAAAGAAAATAATAGCCTGGGCACTGTAGAGAATGATAAGAGCAAGTAGGCAGATAGTAATGTCTGAACCCAATGTCATTTCCAAAGGTTAGGAGAGAATGAATATTCTCCTTTTTTTAAATGTCAATTTAATCTGAAAGACACTGAACCTCAAATAACATTTCAAACTGATGTAGAACTTGTGAAAACAAGGTAATTGCTGATCTAGCAGCAAGGGATTTCATCTTGAACTGATTGTTACTTTCAATACCCTTGTTGCTTCACAATGTAAATACATATAGCAGGAGGAGAAAAAAAGTGGAGGAAGGAAAAAAGGAAAAATGATTCAAGGACAGCAGTTAAGTCCTTCCTAATGGTGAGCTACTTAAACCACTGTGCTGAGATGTAAGGAAGGATGTACAATAAACCTGCAAATTTTGTGATCATTTCTCACAATACATAGAGGCTGCTAAAATCAAGTTTTTACACCTTTTTGATAGGAAGTCTTTAAAGGTGAAGGGCCTTGCCCAAGACTTCACAGAGAATCTACAGCACATTTGAGGAATCCAAATTCAGGGTTTTAGGTTTGGATGTTTTTTTTCAGAATGTTGTTTTTATGTCATAAACAACCATCACATAACTTCAAATCACTTTAAACATGGACTGAGCCTGGCATCCTAATGTGCTTCAGTTTTTGCTTCTTATGAATCAGAAGATGACAAGTTGCAGGATTTTTTTACTATCAACTGATGAAGCAAGACATGTTCAGTTTAGATGTTACAAAAAACTTCTCAGCCAGGGGACTACTGCAGCTCAGAGACAGGCTAGCCACAGGAACTGCAGAATTTCTGTGTTCGGATTTCTTCAAGACTCACTTAGACAAATATCTCTTCATATATAGTCAATTATTCCTTCTTTGGGAAAGGAGGTATGGACAGGGTACAGTAATGGATCAACTGATTGCTCTTTCAAGGAAGAGTAATAACAGTGCTCTGAGAGCAGAGTTCAAACTGCTCAATGTGTCACTGCATTCTCCATGCTCCAGATATCTATCCAGGATTTAAAAACTCTAGTTTAACACATTTATTTGCAAAACAGCTGTCACATTAAGCCAACAGGTTTCTGTTTGCTTGTTTTAAGATCCAAATCATTGCAGCCAGGCTACCACTTAATAATTAAGCCTGGGTATAGCTTAATTGTTGGAAAGGCTTTGAGAACTCAGCACAAATTTAATATCAAATTATTTGTTTAAAAAAATGAATTGGCTGCTGAGAAAGGTGAATTGCATGCTAGCCATACAGTGCTATTAACATTGTATATTCATGATTATTTTGAATATGAGCCACAAATTCATAGCTTGCAGTAGAGAATCCTGGATTCAGAGCAGTCTGCTTGCTGTGATCTTTTCTTTTTTCCACAAAGTAAAATGCTCTTTATACAGAAATTAATATAACAGTTTCATTAAATTGGTCCTGCTGCTATTTATGCCAATAACATGATGAAAGGAGCTATTTCTGTTTAGGAGTATGAGGAAAGGCACGTAAGGAAGATTCAAAAGAGCAGAGAGATGCATAATGCATTGGTAGAACTTTGATGTATAACTGTGCTGCAAACTCATCTGAACTTTTTTTTCTTTTTTTCTTTCTGTATTAATTTAAGTGCTCTGGGAAGTGTTGATTGTCAGCTTTTAGAGAAAAAAAAGTCCCTGTCTTTATCCACAAATCAATGCTGTAAGAAGAGTAGCAGTGCAAGTTTCTGCGCAAACCATTATCATTCAACATGGTCTAAGTCCTGAACATCCCAAGAGACAAAAATCCTCTATTGCTATATTTCAAGAGGATGATCTACATAATAAATGTGGTGATGGAATTTTGCACTCCCTCAACAGGAAATATGTTAGGATTCCAGATCCAAACATTATTATGAATTTTTAAATACCCCTCACTCCTTCAGGTACTCTGGGCTGGATTTAGAATAAAAATTTAAAATGTAAATGCACCTTGCATCTTCTTTAGGGCTTTGAAGGTGATTTTTCTTCTGTGTTCACATGCTTGTGAGTATTGTTTTAGATCTGCACATCCACTAAAAAGAAATCCTGATAATACCCTTTGATCAGAAATGGAAGTGATACCACTAAAGCCCTTTGAGAAGTAGGATGAGTATAAGATCATCCAAACAGTCACTCTTCCCTCTTTTCTCTCTCATATATGCTAAGCCACTAAGGAAGTGAAATACTTGTCTTTTTGTTGGCAAGACTAAGAATACTCCTGTGTGATGTGGATGATGTGGAGTTTTTGTTTGTTTGTTTGTTTGTTTGTTTTTTCCTGAAGACACTTTCTAATAAAGACTACAAGTGTCTTCTTTCCAAAGTACCTGGTGATCCTCCAGGAATTATTTCAGGACTCTTTGTGATAACAAACTCATATTTCTCAAATATGAAGACCAGGATCCTGATCAAAGTTCCACAGCATCAGGATGAATCTTCACGCTGTCTTCCAATGAAGTATAGATGTTGTACTAAGTGTTATATATCCTAGACATGTCAGCCTAACTACAGAGTTTATGGAGGCCCATCTAGATTCATTCAAAGCTAACTTATTTTATTTTATTTTATTTTATTTTATTTTATTTTATTTTATTTTATTTTATTTTATTTTATTTATTATTAAATCAGAAATGGTTGATTCTTTTACATATGGAGCAATTTTTACTTCCAGACAGTAATCTGACAACTCATCAGTTTTGGCCATAGGTAGCCACTTCTGAAGAATACAGACCTTCAATGAGGCAAAAAAACAGACTACATAAAGAAATTATTTTATAAACATTTTTCATAAGATGAAAAAATTTTGATTTCCTCATGTCTTCTAAAAGTGGCAAGACTTTTCAGATCACTTATTCATCATGATAAAACTTGTGACAAAAGAAAATTAAATCCATGAGTCTTGAGCTATATGCCTATAGAGGAGAAGAACAAATTTAAATCAGACAGAATCAACTGTCAGCAATTGGATCTCATGACAAAATCTTAACAGCAACAACAACAACAAAAAGACACTATAATGTAAATAGTTAACATAACTCATTATGCAACACATACTATAGTTTGCTGCAGAAGTCAGGGAAGTAGACACCAGTGATAGGACCTGCAGGAATGGTGTTAAGCTGAGGCAGGGGAGGTTTAGGCTGGACATCAGGAAGAGGTTCTTCACCGAGAGGGTGCTCACACACTGGAACAGGCTCCTCAGTGAAGCAGTCACTGCACCAAGCCTTTCTGAATTTAAAAAGCAATTGGACTGTGCACTTAGTCACATGGTCTAAACTTTTGGGTAGACCTGTGCAGTGCCAGGAGTTGTACTTGATGATCCTTATGGGTCCCTTCCGAATCAGATGTTCTATGATTCTAAGTATTTCTGAAAAAGTAGGAAATGATCCTATAGGTTGTAGAGCTGACATTTGATAGCGCATGCCTGGCAGAATTTGATCAGATCTTTAACCATGTTTCTGTCTTGTCTCCCATAACAAGCATGCTTGCTAAGAAGTATTTTTTACACTATACAGCATGATAAAATGCATAATAAGAATTGGATATGCTTGACACACACTGATTTGTGAACTTGCTGTCTATGCGGAATACAGCTAAAGAGTCTGTACTGCTGTATTTATACCAAAAGGAAGAAAAAAAAAAGTTTCTATTTATTACTTAACCTAACTACAGAGAGCTTCTTAAGCTAGATCCACTCATCTGTAAATTATAAAAGGTACAATGGGAATGAGTTAAGGAATTATGCTACTGCTGCAAAAACTTTATTGGAAGTGAGTTATCAAGATGTCTTCCATACATAGTTTATTAGATATGTATCAATGACAAATGTATACTGCTGATAGACTTAAAAATGAAACCAGCCTGCAAGTTCTTTCTTATCTTTACTGAGATTAGCATATATCATCAGTACTTTATCCATGTATGTGTACGTGCTCATTAATAACTGCCAGAAAAAAAAATTAGTTTACGTTGTCTTTTTGTATAGAGTATATATTCCTGGAATTAATCAGTCAGGTTTATAGCAAGCATTGGTCAAGCATTTCCTGCTCCCCTCTAGAGAACACAGTGTTGAAAGGGCATGAAGCAAAATTGCTGATAGCTCTCTTCCTATATGAGAAAACCTAAAGACTTGCCGTTTCGCCTTTTTTTTTTTTTTTTTTTTTCATCATCTCACTTTGCCTTCAAATAGGGTTAAATATGAATATTCTCTTTTTTTTTTTTTTTTTTTTTTTTTTTTTTTTTTTTTTTCCCCAGCAGAACTTTTGTTAGGTTATGTAGGAGAATGTCCGCTCCTTTAAGGGTATTGGGTGAAGGGCCTTTTCTAATGCAACAGGTGATAATAAGAAAGGAGGAAGTGATGGGAATCAAAACCTGGTCAGCTGTACTAATTGATGAGGAAAAATGGTGGGAAGGTTGATTCAAGCAAGGTTGTCTGAGTGAGAATTTCTGGATTGGAATGAAGTAATTGGAAATTCTGGATTGGAAAGAAGTAATGAAGGAAGAACAATAAACAAAATGCTGAGACACAGACCTGACAAAACAAAATGGAGACAATGAAAACAAACCTCCCTGTCACACCAGTTGGTGTTCAGCCCCCATTTTGCGGCTGAGGTGACTGTGAACAGGGGTGGAGCCTGGACTGGGAGGGTGCAGGAACTGCCGAGCTCTGCAAACCCATTGGGGTGTGCTGGAGGAAAATGAAGTAGGAGGAGCAGAGGCAGGGTAGCTCAGAAAGCGTAGAAAAGGGCTAGTCAGCACACTTGTTTGCCAAGCTGTGACCACTACAGTCTTACCTTGTTTTCTCATTAAATCTTTTCTTAACTGTCTCTCTTTGTATTTACACCCTCTATCATGCCAGCTCCTAGCGAGACCTGTGCTTGTGAGAGTGAAACTGGTTCCAGCTGCTAGAGTCAAGCAAGGGGTGTAGGCCCACTGATGGTGGTGCCAGCTACTGGAGCAAATGGGGGTCCTGACATCAGTAGTTGTGGAAGGCATAGTTCTGTGGATCTAGAAAGGGTTCTACAGACTTTGTGTCAGCTTCTGGGGAAATGCTATGAATGATTTGGGTGCCAGCTACTCGAGTCAGTCTGCAGCTGTAAGTACCCTTGCTCCAGCTACTAGCGTAAGTGAGGATCATAGCACCAGTAGTTGGAGGGTCCTCTCTGGACCTAGAGAGGGCTGCACAGACTTTGAGCCAGGGTGCCAGCTGCTGGGAGACTGGTAAGTGGACTGGGTGCCAGCTACTGGAATCTGGTTGGGGTTATAAGGCCCTCTACATGCTGTGGTGCTAGCTGGTGGAGTGAGTGGGTTCCTTGCATCAACTGCTGGAATGAGTAGGGGTCTTTTACTCCCAGTTATGGCACAGGAGTGGTGTGCTTTAAAACCAGCTACTGGGGGGACCAGTATGAGCGAGGGGGCTCCACACTGGCAGCTGGAGTGGGGCCATGGGTTGCCACCTGTGTGCCTGGTGCCAGCCACTGGAGTGACTGAGTCTCTATCTTCCCTAAACCTGGTCTACATGGAATTTTTGAGGAACAGGTCCTTGTTGATGTGACATGACTGCTAGACATTGATATCTGGAGCTGCAAAGAATGACATTAAGCATTGAAATTCAATATAGTAGCAAACTTCCTTAAGAAAACCCACAACCCCTGCATGTGATGCAGTTAAAACCCCTGAAAAATCTGAGATGTGACTATCTGCCTATACAGGAAAAAAAAAAATCTGACTTTGGATATTAATACTTGCATATTTCATCTATTTATAACACCACCAGAAGATTTCCCTGGTATCTCATTATCATTTTCATCATTATCGCAGAAGCACACTCTCTCTGCTACTCCATATAGATCAGACAACCAAATAAGCTACTTAGCATTAAGAAAATAAGTTTAAGTAAACCTACTGCTTAAAGTTACTTTCTGCTGTAAGGTAACAGAGCACACAGTGTGTGTATGTGTGTGTCTATATATATGTATATATGTTGTTACTGTTGTAAACACTACTATATGCAACTAATTTGAAGTTTGCAATACAACCTAGATCCTAGTAGTCAGAATGAGAAGCAAATAAGATGAAGAAATAAAACCAGAAGGCCAGCTGACTGTGTCACTCTAGGAAATGTTTGTTGAATTCCAGAAGGAAATATGATTTTGAGATAAGAAAGTTTTTATCCTCAAGCTTAAGGGTACTCAATAACACCCACAACTTTCCTGTTGCCTGTGAAAAACCATATCTAATTGTGATAGTTATGGCCAACAGCCCTATGTATTTCATAAAACTTTAATACAGTGAGCCCAATCCTTTTTGGCAATTTATATGGTGCCGTTTCTTTATCATGGCTAGCCGCTCACAAAGAAAGCTATGTCTTTCAATGCAGCTACAGCTGTAAGTCTGGCTTCTTGAGAGAATTGTGATTTTATCCTGTTCATCAAACACTGTCAGCACCTTAATTTCCCTGGAGTTTGACACAAGAAGTAGCAGGCAGGCAATGAAAGTTTTGATTCATTAAATTCATTAGCATTTTTTGGATTTTCTGTTGAGCCTGAGCAATTACTAATAAAAGCAGAATGACTGTCCTTGACCAAAATTCTCCTGAAACACTGATGCAGAGAATAAACCAATCACACGAATTCTATAATGGCACTACATACCAAATAATCTATTTTTCCCACGTACTGAAATTCATCTCATAATTATTGTGGTGGAAATACTTGTTGTGAGACATTTCTGCAGGTTGACTCAGCCATATACCTAGGATAAAATATATCTATATTTGAATAAAAAAAATCAATAGACAACTGAATGCAGACAAGCAGTAAGCAGATGTTCCATTCTGAATATAAATTTCAAAAAGGTGGATTTGCAGTGTTTAAGCATGTAAACCTGTTCATAAAGTGCACACAAAATGGAAGATGCTTTATTGATTCAGCTTTTTCATGAGCGAGACAAATGTATGTGGATTTTCACAGGCAAAAAAAAATAAATCATCAGATCTTGCAATCTGTGAACATTTACCTGTGAATTTGCATCTTTGGTTGGCAGACCTCACTACCTGTTAAAGATTTATGAAAGTACATGATATAAAGGTAGCTTTTATTCAAACAAAAGACTTCCAGCTTCATCCAGGGTTACCTTCTTTCATTCAAGTTTGCAGGACAAAGAGCTTTTAGTTTTGGTAAACTTTAATCAGAATACCATGAGTTGAAAGGTCTTTGACCACTGAGTCTACCTCCTGGCTCCACACAGGACCACCCAAAAATCAAACCAGATGTCTGAGTGTTGCTCAAATGCTTCTTGGACTCCAGATGGCTCAAAGCTGTGACTGTTACCCTGGGGAGCCTGTTCCAGTGCCTGAGCACCCTCTCAGTGAAGAGCCTTTTCCTAATACCCAGCCTGAACCTCCCCTATTGAAGCTTCAGGCTGTTCCCTCAGGTCTTATCGGTGGTCACCAGACAGAAGAAATCCATGCCTGCCCCTCTGTTCCACCTTCTAACGAGGCTGTAGGCCTCTCCTCAGTCTTCTTCTCAAGGCTGAACAAACCAATCTACTTCAGCTGTTCCTCTAGGGCTTTCCCCCCCTCTAGACCCTTCACCATCTTTGTAGCCCTCCTTTGGGCACAGTCTAATAATGTTATGTCCTTTCTTACTGTGGTGCCCAAAACTGCACACAGTACTTAAGATGAGGCCACACTAGTGCAGAGTAAAGTAGGAAAATTTAGGGCATGATAAGATCCATTTCCTGAGATGGATGTCAAGTTCAATGACAGAAATCCCACCCAACTGCCCCTTGAGAGCATCATCCATTGTCCTGATTGTTCTCCTACCCAAATTATTTCCTAATGTTAGTGACATTTTTGCTGCAACATCTTAAATCCATTAGTCTTGTTCTGCCCTTGATGAACAGAGAATAATTGGTCCCCATCCTCTGTTATATCCCTTTATGTATGCATAGACAGTTATGTCTTCTCTAAGTGCTAGATGGTCAGTCCTCTTTATCACACTTGCAATTTTCATTTCCCAAGTCTTTTATCATTTTTCTGCTGTTCCCCTCTGGACTACCCTCCATTTGTCTGCAAGATCCCTAGAAATCCAGCATGTAGAGAACAGCAGCCTGCACGCCTTGTTCTCTTATCAAGTGATTGCTACAGGAACATACAATCTTTCCCTTGCATGGTGGAAACCCCCTCAAGCAGACATTTTATCTACATTCCTTTTACAAACCATAGAAATGTTCCTACATAAAATAGAAGATACACACCCCTTAAAAAAAAAATAAAAAAAATCCTGCTGAACATATTTACTTTCACTTACAATCAAATGTAGCTTGTGATCATGTCCAGGGAAGCCAGCTCAGGCTCACAAGCCCTCCTATTGCAAATAGCTAAAACAGACCTTTGCAGTAAATAAAATGGAAGGGATGATGCTCTCCAACTCTGACTGAAAACAGAAAT
Organism: Aythya fuligula; assembly: GCF_009819795.1. Classification (NCBI taxonomy): domain Eukaryota; kingdom Metazoa; phylum Chordata; class Aves; order Anseriformes; family Anatidae; genus Aythya; species Aythya fuligula. The sequence continues at coordinate 26,065,570 of NC_045565.1, forward strand.
AGTAAAAACAAATATGCTATATTAAAGAAGCAATTCTCTTCTCTTTGTGGGTAATTACCTATGAATGTTAGTGGCACTCTTTTCCAGTTCTGAAGTTCAAAGTGTCTGGCTGAAGTTGTCACAGCTGAGAAGTTCAGGTAAACACATTAACCTATATAAACAATTTTAACTGTCCACATAGTATTTATTGATCATACTATAACACAAAGAAACAGAATTTCAATTTTAAAGTATTACTACGCTAGTATTACTCCCATCATTTTCTTTAAAGTAATACTAATCCTAGGAAGACATTAACATCTAATTCATCTCGTGTGAAATACAAGTATTTAGGTTTACCGAAGTACAATTTAAAAAAATGATTTATTTTCTGAAGTGACAATGGTTTAACTATTGAATAAAGGATTCAAAATGATGCTGCTTAATCACAGCAAACTGCACATTCACAATTCATTCAAAAATCAGACAACCTATTTGTTATGCAAAGTGAAAGTGCTCTCTATTTTCCAAGTCACGTTTCAGTTCAAATGTCATGGGATCTAAACTGCTCCAATATTATCTTTGATCATGTTACAAAGATAGTCAATTGAAGCAAGTCTTTTTTGAGGAATCACTACATCAGTCAAAGCATCTCTAGAATCTGAGCCACTGATATCACAATGTGCATGTCTATTCATGCCAAATATTGTGCCAAAGCACAAGACTACTAAAAAGCATCTTGAAATTTTCCTGTGCTGCTCTTTCCCCACTACATCCTGACTTGCCTTTTGATTTTTGTGCTTTGTGGTGTAAGTAATTTCAGTTTTTTTTTTTTTTTTTTCCTTTTTTTTTCTTTTTAAAGATCTGGAGTTAACAGCAAGAAAAATTTTTAGAGATTTGTAGGGTCATCAAGATTCATAGGGTCTATTATTATTATTATTTTTTTTTTTTTTTTAACTGATTTCATGTTTTCATATTTCCATTTCCTAAAACTACATCCACCATGGCCACCATGGGCCAACTGCTTCTTGGTATTTCCAAGTGCAAAAAGTGAACAGCTGAGTGCAACTCACAGTACTTCAGGATGCCCAAAATACATGTATATCTGACAACTGGTTTGGGTGTCTACCATCAGTGCTGTCAGATTTTACATCCTTAGCTTAGTTCAAAGAGGTGAACTGTTTACCAGGAGAAAAGCTACTATCTGTTTGCAGAACTGCCAGTGAAACTAAACTGAAAGTACACTTCCATCCCAAAAGTCTTGTAGCAAAATCATCATCCAGCATCTCAGGCAGGAGGGCTGAATATGTTGTTCATGGGCTTTACACATTCCCAAAGGCTCAAAAATATAAGTGTTTTGCCATGTGTGAGTATGGACTGCTAATCTCAGCCTCCTGTTCAGCTACAGTGATCATTGCTACTGTAGTACATAGACATCAGAATCACATAACAGGGGACTGAAGCATAGAAGATGAATAGCAGTTGCCAGAACACACAGCTTCTGTAGTCCCTGTTGGACAGTGAACTCAACAATCACACAAGGAATGATCTGCAAAGCTATAAATCAATCAAAGTTATATTCTGTTAAAAGAAAGTGAGAGATTCGCCTTCCAGCCACAAGAAAATAATGGAGGTTGTCTGTACAATTTGGTTTGTGTTTTATAAAAGACATTTGGTGATATAAATAATACATTTGAAGTATTCTGAAACTGGCCAATATTCACAGTTATTGCAATAGGCTGTGGCAGGACATTAAACATGGTTTAGCAAACTGCAGGAGTTCAGTGGGATATAACATCAAGAAACTCGGTCCCTAGTTGGTATTGCTCATCACATCTCTATTTTACACCAGTGGAACTGCAGCCATTTGTACCAGCTGAGATTCAGACCAATGGAAAGAAGGGAAATTTTCCTTTTTCAAGGGAAATGGTCAGTTAAACTGATTTGACTGTATGCCAATATTAAAAAGTGCTTGGAAAAATATCAGCTATGACAACTGAAGTTTACATTGATACAGCACTAGTAAAAATATCAGTCAGTTAATGGTGTAAATTGATGAGCTCCTTAATCACATAAAATGAGACTATCAGAGAAGATCCTTCCTCAAAAGATCTGTGAACTAGTTAAAGTTTACAACTGCTATATCTTCAACTCTTTTTACCTCATAAGCTCTGCAGAGATTCAACAATTTAGTATCAACCTTTCAGCTACACAGCAAACAGAACTGAAAATATTCTCATGTATGCTAGAGCTTTGCATAAAATCTGGATGAATAATTTGCACATTAGTTTTCTTGCTCTGTTACAAGATTTTTTTTTTATATACAGGCTTATGATCCTCAAGTTCCAAATTCAGAAAATTAGCTTAATTACATAGAATTATTACAGCAAAAATAATCCCAGTGATTTGTTAAATGCTATCCAATGATATTCTGATATTTTCAAAGCCAAAATATATTTCAAACAACTTAACACTGAATAATTAATATTAGATTTCACTCTGAAATTTACTTTCTAATCCATACTTTTCAGTTTTATGAGTTCCTAGTTTTATACTTTTCCAAATCTGTAAGTAAAAAAAGTGGAAGGTACAAAGACTAAATTATATCTATGGACACAAAAATATGCCTTTCTGAATTGTTTCTGTAACTGATAAACTGACAAAACTGACTAAAATACCAGTGTAATTTCACCACTTGTTTGCTGAATGTGAGCTCACTACGTATTATTATCCAGTATAGGCTAGCCTAGTATCCCTTTTCCAGGCTCTTCCCAGTGCAGACATTTCTGAGGTATGGATTGAGGCACATGTACTCATTCACAGTTCAACCATTTTCTTATTTTTTTTTTTGAAATTGCAATTAAGAACTTTTTGAAGAGTTTTACCTTACCGAGTATTTGTTTAAGGCCCTTTGAAACCTAGATATATCATGTATTTGTACTGTTCCTGGAGATGTCAGTGTGGCCTTCAAGGCACAGATTTCATATACTCTTTCCCATGTAAAGTTTTTTTTGTTTGTTTTGGTTTGGTTTTAGTTCTAGATTTTATATATATAAACTAAAATAATTAGGGCCAATAAATCCTATATTTTTTGTAGTCAACTCTGCATGTCAGATTTTCAAGATTTTGCATGTTCCTGTATATTTCACCTACATATTAATTTTAATTGCATTAAAAATGCGGGATAATTGAGGTTACCTCACCCCAAACACTTAGTAAACAAAATTAAAGTATTGTAAAACAGTACAGGAACTGCCTTATTTTATTTTGGCAAATAGATTTGGCAGAGGAAAAAAAAAAAAAGAATTGTTAAAAGAACAGCAGAACTTATGAGCCTTGCCAAAGATTGCTCCTTGAGTAAGAACTGGCTTCTTTAGGAACATGTATAATATTTTTTTATTGCAAGTATGGCAATGAATCATTTTACACTGAATTAATTTAGACATTTGTGAAATAGCTTGTTAACAAGAGGCTTTATCAGAGGCAAAGAAATGAATATTTTTGGCACATTAAATTGATAATAGTATTTCACATTTGTAATAGCCCCTTTCCTGCCAGAATCTTCAGCTGCCTTGCAAATATTTATTAAGCCTTACACCAGACATGGGAGGCAGATAATGTATTTTATGTTTCTTCAGGCTAATGTACTACAGATTAAAGATGCAAGTGTAGTCTATCCTGATGTCTGTGCAAAGTCACTTACCTCAGTTACACTAGGCTGTAGATTTGTCTTTGTCAAACTTACCTTCTATTCTTCCAAAATAACTTGGTCATAACAAAACCAGTACTGCAAAATGGCTCAAATGTGCTAGCAATTGCAGTCTCATCATGCTTCCTTCTCACACAAGGATTTTTGCCATGAAAATGGAGAAGAATATTATGTGAAACTCTGCTAAACTAAACATACAGATGAAGCCCCAGAAACCTTTTTTTTTTTTTTTTTCAAGAAGGTGATGAGGATGGCTGCTGACTTATGAAATGGGTATTACCCAATCTCCCTCTTATAGCACAGTCCCTCACAGTCTTGGAGCTACAAGAATGAAGAAAATAAAATGAAAATTCACAAAATTCTGCCAGGTGCACCCAGATGCTAGCAAGAACAAAAAGGCTTTGAAAAAACATTTCAGACCATGAACTGGCAATGTATTCACTAAGACTGAAGAAACCTTCCTTACCCACTCCACAGGTTCCAATTTTCCTTATAATGTTTCCTGATTTTCCTCTTGTTGAAAAAAAAAAAAAAAAAAAAAAAAAAAAAGCAGAAAGAGAACAAACCTAGTAAGAATGACTAGTAGAAATAAACTGTGATGAAGACTCCCATTCCCTAAACATATAGTCTTTTTCTCCAAGCTATAATAAAAAACAGTTCTTTAGCAACCACAGATAAAACTTCATTACAAATATCAACACTCTTTTTACAGGGAGCTGTAAGATTACCTCCAGCAATACCGCAATACACTAGCATCTGTAGGAGAATATGGAGCATCAGTAGTCTCCAGAGATAAAGCTATAGATTAGTAAAGTAATCTAAAGTACCTTTCTAGAACAAATTTCAGCAGTTACATAGATTCTAGCCTAAAACT